>NC_056745.1:341907190-341962190 GCF_019279795.1 Protopterus annectens | reverse complement strand
CTGTCCCTCACAAAGTGGGACAGGAGGTACCCTGCTTACGTCAGTGCCTTAATCACCCTATATCCAACTGCCACTATATGAATGTGTAAAGTATATATTCTCGATAATGCATGTGGGGAGCCGTGCATCACGGTCAGGTGTTTAATCCCGGGTAGTAGGTTCTTCATGACAGGCTGGAGACTGAGCAGTCTCGTGAACCACTACTGCACATACAACTTGTGTCCAGATGTCTACAGGACTGGACATCATGTTGTGTCGCAAGTCTGATGTTTACACAGGATACTTATCCCATGAGGGATATCCAAAAATTGAACAGACAAATAAACTTCGATATTTTTGGATTTACGAAAATGTGATAGGGTTATACATGCAAGGGAACGCATTGCATACACTACATATCTCTGGTACCTGTATGGTTGTGAGGACTACCCTAGCATTTTTCACCTTCCACATGCTGTACATTATGCACATAGGTACACGCAAATACTTATCTTTCATGACATGGTAGGTAGACCTGGGTAATACCCATTCATCTTTGGCCCATCCTGACAAGGACGCCTTGGACTGCAAATGGGCAGATTTTGGCCAAGTGCTCTGACCATTGGTAGGGTTGCCACCTTTTCATATGGCCAGGATGGGATATATTCGGGACACACATCAGATTTTACAGGCCAACACATACCCACGATCAGTACAACGTTTAGTACTTTTGTTTTATGCCTAAATGTAAGCTTATCGCTGTAGCAGTTTAGCTGCTTCTTCTGTTTTGTTTACAAGCTTATTTTGTTTCTTGTAAAATGTAGGTATGTTACATATGGAAATAACTATTGTATGTGACTATTACATAAAATGTGGGACATAATTATGTCCTACAATCGCAGGATATTTTACGTTTATAATGGTTTTGGAATGGACACAACTGCCCAGAGCAGGGCTGTCCCTCACAATGTGGGACAGGTGGTAACCCTGACCATTGAGCTAGACTTAGCTACTGGCGGCATGCTAACATGATGCATTTCGCTTCCACTTGATATAACTATTGACACTACAATAGAATACGGGCACGGGGTTTTAAATGTCATTTGTTCAAGGGATGGGTACTCAATATTTAGCTATGTGCATTTGTGTTTGCTTCTTATTTTTGTGTTCGCAAAACTGTCTTGCATGTTTTGCATACGTTTCAGTACCCACGGACACTGACAGGTGTGATTACTATTAGAGGCAGGCTGTAATATTCAGCATTTTAGGTTGCACGTGAACAGCCGACATGTCCACGCCTCCGTGCGGTGCTTGGACACTCCCCATGCACTCGCGCACATTTCCTATGCACGTTGATGTGGCGGCAGTGCGCCTTCATTAATATGCATATGGCGCTACTGCACCATCTCTACGCTGCACGGTCGGTGCAAGCCTAACACCACCCTTGCTTCATGAATCCCAGGGTATGTTTTAGAAACAATTTTGCAATAAACACAACTACCTCAAAAAGTGCAACCATGCACTATAGTAGTCACCAGTCTATCTACCTTCCCTCTTTTAAAGCAAGATAACTGTTCCCCAACATTCTTACCATGTTGAAAACTAAATTTAGATACATTATGAAGACATTAATCAAAAAATTGATCAACTTCAAAAGATACCAATACTTATTAACAACCTCCCTAATTTCAAAAGTCACTTGAAATTTGCTCTGATTACATCCTACTGTCAATTCAGCCCAAAATAAAGTATCGCTTGAAACATTAGACACCATCATATGTACCAATTTGACAGCATATTCATCATAACCTCTATTCAGAAACATGCTGTCCATTTTAATAGATTCTTTAACAAAACTATCCACAGAACTACAAATATGATATAGCCTTTGGAATATTTACCATCAAGCAATATGGTGACAGTCACATCCAAAACATCCACATTAAACAAATCAAATTTAACCACAAAAAAATAACAAAAGAATTACAAATCAAATAACAAAGAGACAATTTCAACAGCTCTATGCAATCAGTCCAAATTAGCCAACAATCATCTGGATATCAATGCCGCATATCCATGTATTGCCAATAAATATTACTTTTACCATAAATCAAATGTCCCTCCAAAAAGCTACTGTATTTTCTAGTTTATATTGTAAGCTATTTACTAAAATTCATTATTTACAGCAACTAGTTGCCATCCTAAACATATCATTACAAATATCCCAAAAGGATAGAAGTGCTCTGTATAAACATAACTTGGAACATGTTACTGCACATTTTGTTTTTATTGGTATTTATTCTGTTGGTGATTTGTCTTTGGCAAAAAAACATGACAACTTAGCTAAAAAAAGAAAAAATGTGGATTATTAATCTTGGTGCTATTTATAAATGAGGCCTTAATGAATATTTTTTTGTACGTTTAGTGAGATTTAATACATTTTGATATAGATGTAATTGTTTTAGCTAATATATGGCCAATAGTTATGTTGAGTTATAAATTGTATTTATGCATATGTTTGTGTGTGTGTTTATAGACTTGTACATAAAAAAAATATATATATATATATATATATATATATATATATATATATATATATATATATATATATATTTAACATTATTTTTGAGTTTGGTATTATTTGATATATTAGCAAGGTTAATAAAGACATCAGTGCTTGATAAGCTTGATAAAATAATTGAATGTCATGTGATGCCTTTTTTTAAATGTATATAAGAGTTGCTTTTAGGGAGAGTGAGTTAGATCACAATGATGACACCAATGGTTTCAAATGGGTTTGTGATCAGACCACTATGCGTATTGCTATGCTTATGGACTAATGGTGATTAAGCTGTATTAAATTATAACTTCGAGTGCTGGCAGTTTAATATATATATATATATATATATATATATATATATATATATATATATATATATAGAGAGAGAGAGAGAGAGATAGACAGATAGATATATGTGTGTGCGTGTATGTGTGTGTGTGTGTGTGTGTGTGTGTGTGTGTGTGTGTGTGTGTGTGTGTGTGTGTGTGTGTGTGTGTGTGTGTGTGTGTGCAGTTTTTGTATGTACCGTGTGTCTGAGCTATTTTATGTAGTGGTAGTCTTAAAGAATTGTTTTTTGTTCACTAAGGTGAGGAGTTGAGGCTTGAGGCTTAGTTAAGGTTAGGGAGAGTAGGGTAAGTCATAAAATTGGGTCAAAGAATTTCAGAGCCCAGAACTGTGAAAAGGGGAGACACAAACAGTAAATGTTTCATTCAGTTAATAAATATATGTGAAATCCTAATTAATTTTAGTTAGTCTTTCTTCTGTTTTGTGGGAATGAATTTAACCCTAGCTCCTTAGAAATAAAATAGAAACTACAATACATATTTTGAGATAATACCACTGTGTAACGTTCATCTTGCTTGAAAAGCTTTGGTGTCCACATTTGGAAATTATCAGCATCTGTTGTTTATGTTCTACTAATTTAGAATTAGGTCCAGTATTTTATATCTAAATTCAATTAGGGTATTCATTTAAATATTAGTTAGATTTTTTTCCGTAAATATTCTCTCTATAACTGATTACCATTTTCCATTGTTTGCACTGTTAACTTGACTATGCATATTTAATTTGCATTTGTTGTACTAGCCTGATTTTTTTTTATTGTCTAAAATATTTATTTATTCACTTTTAAGACTTTGTGCCTGGTGTTTGTTTTTCTGTGTATTATTTATTATATAAGAAATTATATTATTTAGCACTGGTGGCTGTTAAGCTGTGGTATCCACTGCTAACTAGCTAAATCACTTTGTGCATTACTATTTTATGTTTATTGTTATTGTTTTATTTTATTTTACTATAGATCAAGAGAGGCATGGTAGCTGGGTGCAAGCAAGCTTCTTGTGAAATGACATTTCATTCCAGTAAAATTACGTTGCAGACAACAAATAATCAGAAACATCTCTGAACAATTATTACATTTCCAGCAGAACAATACCACAGGTTCCACACACAGAAAGAAAAAAATGCAAATTGTATCCTCCCATCACTGCTAGAAATACAGTTTTCTATTCCATATTATAGCTTGCAAATGGGTGGCCACGGTGGTGCAGTAGTTAGCATTGCCACCTCACAGCAAGAGGTTCTCCGGTTCGATTCTATGCTGGGGTGCCTTCTGTGTGGAGTCTGCATGTCCTCCCTTTGTTCGTGTGGGTTCCCTCCGGTGTGTTCCGGTTTCCTCCCACATCCTAAAGACATGCTGTATGTGGATTGGACACTCTAAATTGGCCTTAGATGTGAGTGTGTGCATGTGTGTGCCTTCTGTGGAAGGTTGGGCACTGGGCTGGCAACTTGACACCGTAAAACTCCACTGCCAATCATGAGTGGACAGTGATCTGCTGTGGCAACCCTTAAGCCGAAAGAAGAAGATTATAGCTTGTAAATGTATTACCAAAATGAATTAAGAATGACGTCATGCGCACACTTCAGATTTTTAAAGCAAGTTTTTCTACCCTGGTGTCACAAAAGCAAAAATGCACAAAAAAACTGATTGGGGGCTGTGATCTTTAACTGATGTAGGGAGATGATATACACCAAGAGTGTTGTACTGGTAAGGGCCTCTCACATCATATTTGACTCTGCATGCTATGTTTTCTTTGAGATTTATATGCAAAGTTTGGCAGTTATGCTCATTAGTTCAGTTTTTTGAAACAGATCTAGAAAGCAGTGAGCTCAATAATGGCAGCCTTTATTTATAAAATATTAAAACACTTTGTGTTTTAAATTTACCAGTGACCTCTGTGTCTTCATTTCTTCTTCTCTCACAAGGTGTACATCCTACTACCCATCTCAGTCACTTCATCCCCATCACCTCAAGCTTCCTCTGCTGTTCTGCCTTTATTGCCCAAGTTTCCATGCCATACCACTGCATTGGTCACGCCAGTGTTAGTACACCTTACCTTTTTGGTTTCTTTGACATTCTTGTATCACGCACTCCTCTGAAATTTTGTGCCACTTGGCTGAAGTGCCACTTTCTAGCTTTGACTTCCTCATTCAGACCTCCCTTCTCCTCAAGCACATGCCTCAGATACTTAAAGTTATTAAGCTGGTTCACTATTTTTCCCATCTATGTAAGTTTTTATCTTCTCCTGATTTACCTATTGGCTGTCATGACCATTGTCTTGTCTGTATTTAGTTTCATCCCACGTTCCTTCATTTTTGAATTCCCTTCCCCTATTATTTGCTGTTTCTGTTCAGAGTATGTTAGTAATGTCATATTGTGTGCATACAGCTGCTTTGTTTTTTTTTTCAAAAACCTTTATTGAATTATCACTTGTGACATAGGCAACTTTGCATTCTTATAAAAGTAATCAGACTATATTAACATAACAAACATTATACGTCACATATATTGCTATATATCATATAACCTAAGCAACATTACATAATATATTCAATTCAAGTATTTTTTTAAACAAGAAACATCGTTATTAAACCCTCAGTTACTACATAGGCAATCATACATTTATATAAATGAAAACAAACCACAACAACACAAATCTACTTGCAGGCATTTTACATCACAAACCATAGTGACACACTCCCAATTGCAAACAATATACATCACTTATAATCTACCCAATTTTTCTCACTCAGACATTGCATAGCTCATTTAAGTCCTGCTGCATTTTAAACCTCATTCCTCCCTTGTATGTGTTGTTTCAACAGTTCCCATTTCTTCCTATGTAGTTTGCTCCTACCCCCTTTCTAAACATCTCACTTCCAGTTGTTTTATCTGTTACTATATTCACTACTTCCAGTATAGTTGGTTTAGATTTTCATTTCCATTTTCTAGTAATTCCTTCTTTGGCAGCCAGTGTTATTAGACACAACAAGACCTTAGCATACCTAGGCAATTCTGATTGTGTATCATAGCTCAGAAAAATCATCTCCGTCATCAGACCAATCTGCCTACTCAGCATCTCTGAGAGTGCATCCCTTAGGAAATCATTAAAGTCCGCCAACCTACCGCATTCCCACAAAACATGTTCCCAACTATCTCTTTCTTCCCCTTCACACCTCAAACATTTGCTGTCTGCCTGACAAAAAAAATTTTTGTAGTCTACTTAGGGTATAAAAATATCTATGTAAACATTTCTCGCCTAAAATCTTAAATCTTCTAGATTTTATTCCATAATGGGGAGACATACATATATTCTCCCATTGTTTTTTTTTTTTTTTTTGAGAATTGCTTATCCAATCTCTCTTCCCAATCCTTTCTAACCTCCTCTGATTGATTCTTATAGTTATCATGCAATATTGTATATACTCTACTAATTATTATTTTTTAAATGGCAGCTTCTGTTCTAGAGTCTATTAAAAACTCTACCAGTACTTGTCTTTCATTTAAAACCTTTCTATTTCTTTCTCTTTGCTTATACTCTAATATCAATCCCTGATAGGGAAGACAATCTGTAACCTGCAGTCCAAATAAATTCTTGGCCCATTCTATCATCTTTCCCTTGCTAGCTATTTGCTCCCAATACCTTGTTCCTTTGCCAGTTTTCTCCAATAAATTCCAACCCTCTCTTGCCTATTGTCTGTATCCCTAATTGCTGTCATCCCTATCAAAATACCCTCCTTTCTTCATTCCCATGTCGGTTTAGTTCTTAGAATACTTTCTGCTACTTTATGCTTATAATATTCTGTATGATTATTGTTATTCTCCTTAAAGGCCTGCATCCAAAATTCCAATCTCTCCTTGTTTCTTGAACTTCCCCTCTGTTTCATCATTATCCCTTTCCACTTTGAATGATAGTTTTCTGCTTGTGCTATGTATAATAGTCTCAACTGTGTAGCTCTGTAGTACCCCATTAAATTGGGTAATCCCCATCTGTTTGCTGATGCAGTCAAATGCCAGTATGAGCAAAAGTGAGATCATACTCACTAATTCTACCAGTGTTTCGAGCATTTCAAGCAATCACAGGGAAACCATAATCATTTTTTCTTAGGTCCTTGTTATATCCTTTTTCCAAGACTATGAATGCTCAGTTGGACTCTTTCTTCATCTGTAGCTTCTTCTGCGGTATGTTTCTCAATGCAAACATTGGGTTGTTTGTAGTTTATCCTGATCTGAATCTGAACTGCTCATCTCCCATCTTACTTTCCATTACTCTGCATATTTGTTTATCAGTCACCCTCTCCAGCACCTTCATGCAATGTGACAGGATTTTGATACCTTTGTACTGCACACAGTTATGAATATTTCCTTTGTTGATGCAAACTGACATTAGAATGCTTATTCACCATTCATTTACAGTACACCCCTCTCTCTCTGCATGCTATGATGTGGACCCTCAGTAGCTATTTTTCTCCTAACGTGTCAAACATTTTGATTAAATTTGCTGTGACTTCATCTTTGCCAGCCACTTTCCCTGACTTCATTTTCCTTAGTGTACTACATACTTCTTATAGTTTGTGCTCTCCTTCCTCTTTCAGCATAGGGTACACCTGTGACAGTATACCTGTGGGGTTTCAGGTCCATGTACATAACTTTAAATACTGATAAGCATTTGTTCAGGAGGTAAATGTAATTCAGATCTGTTGTTCCCATTTAGAAGACACTGCCGTGCACACTTGGTTAAAACTTTTGATTTATTAAAACTTGTGATTCTACATTTGATTGGATACCACTGAGTTCCGCAGTGGGATTATGTCAACTTAGATCAATGGCTTCACTAAAAATGATTTGTTCTTAATTTTTTAGACTAAATATAAGTGCTCCGTGTACTATACATGTTTTACTGTTGCTAGTATTTCAGTAATGCTCCCCTTCTTATTCATATTGGATATGTTAAACCCACATCATTCTCTGAAGCTGATATTTAGCTCACTCAAGTGTGTGTAACCTTTTGTGACCACTGGATGTTTCCTACCCCAACAGTCCATTTTTGAAAACAGCTGGAATTTTCTTGTCTTTGTTTTCTGTTTGATTAGGTCCTGCCCTGTGATGCATATAATTTCTTTCAAGCTCTATTTTAATAACTTTTAAGCAGATTTTTCAACAGTAGCAACTGCAAAAATTCATTCATCGGTCATATATTTTCACACTTTATCCTATTCTTGGTTTTCTTGATTGGTGTTTCTTGATTGACAAATGTTTTTAATTGTATATTTATTGCCAATTATTTTATTTTAATCTATGTTTAAAAATGTAAGCTAAGTCTTTATATTAATATTTTGTAAACATGCACTGTAGAGCTTTTCTCCCCGGGCCTCCACTGAAAATGAGTTTCTGACCCAGTTGGACTTTCCCGGTCACCAAATGTCAATAAATAAATAATAAATAAATAAAATATTCCAGGGCATGAAAAGCTGGAATGTATCCAAAGGTCCAGAAGCAGTCTTGGACAATATCTTGCAAATTATCTATCATTCAGTTATTTTGATTATAAAAGAACACATCCCTGATTTATTTGCAGATAACATGTTCTACATTAATGTAGATATTGTAAGTAATTTGAAAAGTTTGTACCAAACATAGCTCACAGTACAGTTACAGACCAAGTGAAAAGTAATTAGGGAGAAGGTCTCAGAATTGGGGCCACTAATGAATGTTTTTCAGTTTCGTATAGATTTCCTGCCATTTCACTGTAAAGATAGAAGAAAATAATTCAAAAATAGCAGCACTGCACAACTACATCTCACATTCATTTCTTTCACATTCTTCAGTGATGCTGCTGAAGGGAAATGATTATAACAAATTTGTGCCTTGAAACTGCCACAGAGTAAGGCCATTCTCTGGGATGACTTGAAACTGCCACAGAGTAAGGCCATTCTCTGGGATGACTTGAAACTGCCACAGAGTAAGGCCATTCTCTGGGATTACTTGAAACTGCCACAGAGTAAAGCCATTCTCTGGGATGACTACATCATCATTTTAAGTAGCAGCTGTAAGGCCATTCTCTGGGATGACTACATCATCATTTTAAGTAGCAGCTGTAAGGCCATTCTCTTGGATGACAACATCATCATTTTAAGTAGCAGCTGTAAGGCCATTCTCTGGGATGACTATATCATCATTTTAAGTAGCAGCTGACTGTTAATCTTATCTAAATTGAAAGTGAAAATGCCTAGAGAAAGCATACTGATGCTAATCAAACTTCAAAACAGTCAACACAAGCAAAACAGGATGTAAGAGCAGCCGAATGCTGCTGAGATGGTTTTAGCCAAATAATGTAGAACCACAAATGTATCACATTGTCACAAAACTGACATGCAAAGGAGCTATGATTTCTGATAAAAACTGCAGCACCTACCAAGACCATATAAAGATTTTTACTGTTAGAATAACAGAAAAGCAAATATTTTGCATGGGTTCATGCCTCAGTGTAGCCAAGGCCTCTTAAGTTAGCATTAGAAGCAGATTTGTATCAACCTGATCTCATGCAGAGCTCAGACTTGAACCTTCATGTGACTTTGAAGTTTTGTACGTGCCTCAAGAAGCAGACGAAAATATGATAAGGATACCAGTAAAAGGTCTTGTCAGCTGATTGTTACCCTTTGACTGCAAATTGTACTTAAAATGTTGCTTTTTTATATTTCTTAGTAAATGGATAGATAATGTGTTTATGAAGTGTATCTATTTTTTCACATTATCTCACAATATGTATTTGTTTTTCAGCTGTTCTCATTTATAGTTTCCTCCTGAAAATAAGAATTTGTGCAATATTTTCACGTTATAAATGAAAGCTATAAATATAATGAATAGATGCTTAAGACAAACATTTTTTTTTCTTTTTACCAATCTCACTTCTTTAAGACACTGTCCAATATCTTCACTCCCTGCACCCAATTCATCAATTCATTTTGCAGGGGTGGGAGCTGGATATCCCTAGGCTAGCTGAGAGACCTATGGTCCATTTGTGAAATGAGAAACCATGTTAGCCCATCCATGCACCCAGAAGAAACATTTTTAAGGTGGAGAGCAGGCCAGATGTGGGTCCTGTGGAATAGTTTACCCTTCCATCCTCCTAGGCTGCTTGTAGACTCCATACCTGGAAGACCAGGGAAAGGACATATGCATGCTTGCAGACACCTCCTGTTTTCTGACTTAGCAGAGAGAGCTTTGTCTAATGCAGCATAAGCCAATATAGCCACTTGCAGGCAGTCAATACAACCAACCACCACTTGGTGTCACCAGTAATCCAAACCTAGCAGTCCATTTCCCTCCCTTCAGGATGACAAGCTGGTATTGGATGCTCACAATCAGACTTCCCTAAATTGAGCCTTCATATGCCTGTACTGCTAACTGAATATGTGTCACCTGGGTTTTCCTGTGGTTAGGGAACAACAGATAATTGTTACTGGTCATACTAGTCATGGATTGTGACAAAATCAACCTTTCTATAATCTTGCAATCTGTTAATTATCGGAGTGGAGACTATTTTTCCATCATGCATTTTTGTTCATCTTTTTCTGCCATGCAATGTACCCTCTCCTCCACCTTTCTGATATCAAGATATCCCTCATAATATAAAAAAACTGCCAGCCATTAGAAGAGCAGGCCAAAACCAGCAGTATACTGTGCTACTTCTGTGAAAAGATTGGTTGTTTTGTGGTTATTCTTCAGAGTTGTTATACCTTAAGTTGGACAGCAAGGCAAGCATCTTTATTAGTTCAAAGTATTAATATGTGATTAATTTTTCTTAGGAGAACCAGCATAGTCAGCATCAGATTGAATTGAACAGGCTCCTGAAAAATAATTGCATCATAAACTATAGAGTTCAATGTCAATCTTTAAAATGCTTGCATTCTTTAGTGTCATTTTTCAATTCACCAAGGAAAATAATGTAACAAAAAAAATCCACACACACACAAGATTCTGCACCCTCCCACCCTCCAACATGCACTCACTTTCTTATTTTGATCTTTGCTCCATATGTATTGCTGAAGTTTGTTAGAAACTATTTGTACTGCAAAACCATATATTTGGAAAACGTAGAACTTTATAACTTTTGCCATTACATCTCACTTTATTGCTGTTTGAGAGATTGTGTGAACTGGATTTGAGATAGTCATTAAATGAAAGGGTCAATGAGTTATTTAATTTGAGATTTAAGGAAAGTGACTTGTTAAGAACCCTCAGATTGATGAAAATTAGAATCAAGCAGCCTGACAATAGCGAAGGGGGGGGGGGGGGGTAGTGATTATGGATTTTCAAGATTATATTAGTAAAATGTATACCATGTTGTTCAGTGACACATATAGTCACATCTCAAGAAATGAGTTGAATATTGCATGTAGAAGTATCGGCACTCAACTCAGTGACATGTTCTTGGAGCTGTATTTCTTTGTTAGAATTTAAGTTTTTGAAGGTGACTAATCCTGTTATTCCAACTATGTTTGGGTTGCCCAAGTTACATAAAAATCTGGCAGATCCCCCTATGTGCTCAATTGTAGATGCCCAGAACTCTATTACATCGACCTTTGAAAAGTTTTTGGATATAAAATTAAAGGGTTTATCGAAGGAAGAGCAACATATATGTGTGGAGTCATGAGACGTTTTGAGTAAATGTAACAAGTTAAGATTTAATGAGGTTTATATTTTTCTGACTGTTGATGTTAAGAATTTATTTTTGGTGATTCCACATGATGTGGGTTTTAATTGGTTCTATGATTACTTGTTTAGGAAGGGCTTACAAGATGACAAAATTAATTTATATGTAGAAATGATGGAACTTGTATTAACCAATAATTTTATTTTCTTTGATGAGCAATTATTTCTACAAGAAAAGGGTGTTGCAATGGGTGCGTCCTGTGGCCCATTATATGTGAATATTATTATGTGTGAATGGGAAAGTAGATTTTTTTTCAACATGTGAGTTTTCAGGCTTGTGAATTATATTTAAGGTACCTGGACTATAATTTTATCATCTGAAAAGGTGGTAAAAGTAAAGTAGATAACTTTCTTGAGTACCTAAATAGTACCACTGAGTTTTTGAAATTCTCTTATGTGGTTAATGACAACTGTATAAGTCATTTAGATGTTAACCTGGTTAAAGATTTGGAGAATCGTAGGTATGTTTCCATGATTTATAGGAAACCTATGTATTCTAATTCATTTTTTACATTTTAATTATTCCCATCCTAGGTCCCAAAAAAAGCTGTTGTGAAGGGGCAATTTGTTAGGGTCACATGGATTGTGTCCCTTTATAATGATTTTTTGACTGAATGTGCTCTTCTGGAGAGTATGTTTATTAAAAGGGAATATCCTGTTGATTTTATGTAGGAAATTAAATTGGAAGTGATAAATAAGAGGAGGATGGCTTTTATGCTCCTATTATAACCAATTCTGATTTGTATGAATCACAAGGGTCCTTAGGGGGTGATACCACTACAAATGATAATGTAGTTATAAATGATGATGTAGTGAACAGTTTTAGGCTTTCTTTTGTTACTAGATTTACCGTCGACTGTGACCAGGTTAGGAATATTATTTTTAAAAATTGATCTATTTTGATTGAAGATTGGACAGTTAGGCACAAAATAAATGCTAAGACTTTAATTTTATACAAAAGAGGTTATAATTTGAAAAATTTGGTGGAGAGATCCATCAACCCTAAGGACCATAGTAAACCTTTCCTTATGAGTAAATATGGGTGTTGTAACTTTTGCTCGTACATTAGTACTGAAGAATTAGTTGATATCAATGAGTATCAATGGAAAATTAAAGGTAGATTTAATTGTAATAGTGCTGTGGTAGTTTATTGGGATTGTGCCAGTGCTGCCCCACATTTTATATAGGTAGAAACGGAGTGTAAATTAAAAAAAATTGTATTTATGAACATACCTATGAAAGTAGGAGGGAGAAAAATGACTAATGCCTTATTTAAGCATACATTGGACTATTCTGGGCATTATTTTAAATTTACTGGCATTTACTGTCATTGAACAAGTTAAGGAAAATCCTAGGTGTGGTCTTTGGCAATTTTGTTTAGAGAGAAAGGAATTATACTGGATTTTGCGTTTAAAAACAATTGGATGGCATGGACTTAATGAGATGGCATCTATTGGCTGTATTTTGAAATTAAGAGCAAAATGTAGATAATGCAGGGCTGTGATGTATATATATATATATATATATATATATATATATATATATATATATATACACATATATATATATATATATATATATATATATATATATGTGTGTGTATTTTTGTATATACTTGTTTGTTTTTTTCTAGGATGCTGATATTTTGGTGTATTGTATATATTTTTAAGTGAAATGCTGGGGCTAGTTATAGTCATGTGATTTTTTACAAGTGTATTTAAGAGTGGTTCTTGATTTTATGGTTATCTGAGGAAGTCTTACAATTGTCTGAGATGAAAGCACTTAAATAAATTGGATTGGGTGTACTTGCTTCTGTGTTACACTTTTTTTGTTTTTAAACTTTATGAATTTCACATGTACAACATAAGACGATAATTTGCTATCTGAAATTCCCAGTCTCATTGTTCTATACTTGAAAAGCAAACATAGACTATGATTCTGTCAGTGAAACCAGAGTGTATTCATACTCTTTCCAAATAAGGGATGCTCTACTAGCTAGCATTGTCTATCAGGTGATTAAGGTCACTGCATAGAACATGAAGACAAGGTAATAGCAGATAAATTAAAGTATTTCAAACAAGAGTAGCCTTCCCTCACAACTAGTGCAAGCACTGCAGTATACAGACTGCTGAGAAGCACTGGACACATGAGCCACAAAGAGGTGCTGGAAAAGAAGTTCTGATCACATGTGATCATGGGATGCCAACAGTCAAGAAAATAAAAACAAGAAATTAGATACTGGTAGTTGAAAAAAAAGGACAAAATTAACATTAATCATTGAAATAGTTACACTTCACAATTATAGTGCTCTGTATACTGAGAGATTTAAAGTTATAAAATACTAGGATATGCAAACAGACACTAGAGCAATGTGGAATAAATATGGCTAGATAGTTCCAAAAGCAGTAGGAGCAACAGGGCTATGAAAAGATAATTGTCAAGCATACTAGAATATGTTTCCAATACAAGTAGCTCCATGTGAATGACAGAATAAGGTCATTTCAAGTACCTCTTAGCAAACAGGAAGGACTGGATCAATACTGATTTCTAGCACCCTTGTACATCATGGATAGGGTCATCATGTAAATGTCCCAACATATCCTTGTACACAACATATAAGGGCTAAAACTACATTGGAAATGTAAGGCAAAGCTTCTTAAAATCCTTACATCGATAGCTTAGTAAATACTTATGAACCTATGAACTTTAATGATACATTGAAGAAGGAACACACACCATTTCTGTCTGGTTATTAGTAACCAAAAACATTTGGAGAGATTAAAAATGGAGATGCATACTCAGCCCTGGCTTATGCAAGATAGCCAGCATCCATTTTATCTTAAGAATCTTAGGCCTAGGCTTGGAATTGTGGTCTACCTTAGCAGTCATAGCATGCCAATGAACACTGCAGACTCAGCCTAGCCACTGTTTTGAGTCATGTTGGTTCGTGCTTCATCAGGGAGCCAGAAAACAAGAGGTGTGTGTGAGCGTACATAGCTTCTCTCTCTGGTCAAGCAGTTGGGTTGAGTCTTCAAGCAGCCTGAGGGAGGGAAACTAACCCTTCTTTTCTTTTTTGGGTTCACAGACTGGTAAAAACGTTTTTGAATTTACTCTTTTGGGTGATGATCAGTCAAGTGTGGGAAGCTTCTGCTGTAGGGGGCTTTAGTTATGTAGTCATTCTGTGGGTGAGCTATGATATGTGGGTAACCAGCTATACCATTGTAAGATATCCTGTATTGCTAATAAACCATCAGTAACAGCAGAATTATCATCATGCTGAAATACCATGTATGCTAAACACTTTGCCTTATTTTTCAGCAAATGTTTGACAAAAGGAAGAATTTGTGGTATATACATCTTCACTTTGAATGAACTTTTAACAATACTAAACATTTTGTATAGACTTGGCCAGCATAATCCACATGCAGTTTAAACCATGTTTTCTTCTGACCAATCCTATATATGTAAAGGTATATTTTGTGATTTATTGTCTGCTTGGCATCTGAAATCCAGCCTTTCATCTTTTAGCATATCATGTTCCATACATAAATAAATTAGCTAAGCCTTTCCAGACATTCTGTGATGCATTTAATGCAATATTTTCAGTTTTATGATATGAACTCACAAAGCAACTCTACATCTAGATACCCACAATGCAAATCCTTCTCTGACTCCTAAGATCGGTCTTCTAGAATAGTATGAAATAAATCTTGACTAAGTTAAGTGGGCTATCCTTTTAATCCACACCGATGAACTTTGTCAGAATTACATCTTTGGCAGTCCAGGCAGTCTTTGGCAGTCCAGTGTGTAATGTGTTTGATATTATACACTAACACCTGGCCATTGACATGTAACACTAGCACTTGATCAGTGGTGTGTGGGTTTGTATGTTTTTTATGGAATGGATAAACTGCTGAAATCAATGGCATTAGCATGATAGTGGCCTAGTCTAACTCTTACAGTCTCATTAACACTACTTAGCACTGAGTTCTTAATGAACCCACTTGTGGGACATACTTCCCTGTATAAAACAAAGCAGTCAATAGGTTATGAATATTTGCTAAAAAACGCAGCCATAAAAATTTTCACACTGTCAGGTGGCTAGCCCTGCCATTGTTGTTCTTCTACACTATATGCACACTCACACCTACAGAAAAGTTAGAGTGTCCAATCTACCTACTGCATGTCTTTGGAATATGGGACCAAACTCAGGGAAGACATGCAGATTCCATAGGCATACAAATACTTTTCTTATCACCTTTTGCATCTGATGGAACTTTTTTCTAATCCTTAGAAACAAAATTTCTTGTGTTCTAGAGAAAGAAAAAAAAATCCTAGGTTAATTATTCTATTAATATTATATGCTTTGTTTTTAAGACAGGAAAGTTATAAAGCATAGCTAGAATGATGTGCTAAATGTCTGTGCCATGATATTGTGTTTATGTAGTTCTGTATTTATCAAATAAGGTATTGTTCTTCAATTAGCTGATCTGGTCATGTGAGTTTAGTATGGTGTATATGCTTGTGAATTTCATTGTTTTGTCATTCTGATGAAGTCTGTTGTATGTGGGGTGAAAGTGCTTAAAGGAAACATCGTTTTCAAGGTGTTTCTTGTGTTTTTTAAACATAAGACACACAAAGTATGAAAATTTTAAAATCTCCTTTATTTCTTCCATCTTTGAGCTTCTTGATTAGTTCTGAGCAAGGCTAAAACACAGAACATTTTGTTTATTGTAACTGTTTGCCTCACGTCATATTTGAATAGAGCCAACAAAGTACTTTATCCTGCTGGAAACATAAAATTTCTGTGATACACATTCAGTACTGACTTAACTGCGTTTCTACCCAGTCTCAGCTACTTGCAAGGAAGGGGCATTAAGTTTCTAGTTCTTGAAATGAGCGTACACTGCATAGGAATTTCTAACTTGAGAAAAACAATCAGATTTCAGAGATATCTGCAGTAAGAATACAATACATTCTACATGTCAAACACCAGAAGCAAACGTTCCACCTAAACCTGTGCAACACCAGAAGCATAACAAGCCCCTAAACCTGTGAACGCACCCATTAGCTCATGCATCACAAACTCCCTACCTTCTTAGATAATAAATAATTAAATAAAGAAAGAAATAGCAGCCACATGATCATAATCATAAATAAACAGAATTTTCCTTTCACAGTAAAGCAGTCAGTGTTGGTACTGGTTAAATATGTAATTATCACGACAGCTGCACACAGAAGAAACAAAAGCAGCAGTGAGTTGTACAAGACAGAATATTTAAAGCAAAATCTGACCTACAGATAAATAAACCTAGTTGAATCTAACTGAAAGAAATTTTAGAGCACAACTGCTAAGTTACTAAAACATATAGACTTGACTGAGTTTTGTTTTTTATATATATATATATATATATATATATATATATATATATATATATATGGGTTCCTATGACTTCATCGAACTGTGAAATCACCGACACTCACCTCTTCGACACCAATCCATCGACGTCCATATCATCGACAATTCCGGTAAGCGATCTTCCCCCTCACAGGACCCATGGTAGCGCTTTCAAGGTACATTATACGGAATCACGTAAACCCTAATCGGTGTAACACAGGAAGAAGCGCTACCATGGGTCCTGTGAGGGGGAAGATCGCTTACCGGAATTGTCGATGATATGGACGTCGATGGATTGGTGTCGAAGAGGTGAGTGTCGGTGATTTCACAGTTCGATGAAGTCATAGGAACCCGTATATATATATATATATATATATATATATATATATATATATATATATATATCTTATATATGGTTTATACTGAAAACCTTGAAACTGTATCGGTTGACTGGCATATGGTCAACTTGCAGTTTTCAAGTTGGCAGAATGTCAAACCCAGTCAGTCAACTACACTACAGCGAATGGGTAGTGTAATTCGAGCATTTGGGTTCAACATTGTGCAGGGGGATTGCAGTTCAGTGAGGAACAGGGAATTAGCCCATTTCCTTACTGTAGTGCGATCTTGGAGTTGGTATATTTAATGTGCAGGGGTGGGGGGTGCAGGTGGGCATAGCCCCCCCTTACAAAATAGTAGAATTAATGTACCATTGACTCTACAGTTTCATGGTATGTTAATGTGCATAGCAGGAGGTGAGTGACATCACCTCCTGCTATGTCGAATACATCGAATCATGGTTGTCGATGTATTCATTTTTGCTTTGGTTTGCTTTTCAGTATTCCAAATTCCATATTTTGGGTTGACATTCTAAACAGTCAACCGAAGCGGATTTGAAATGCCAATAGTAAACCTATATATATATATATATATATATATATATATATATATATACATACACACACACACACACACACACACACACACACACACACACACACACACACACACACACACACACACACACACACACACCACTTTGTAAAGACATTGTGAACATTTTTTGAATACAATAGACAACCTTAAAGATGCCACAGTATGCTCACATATAACCATAACATAAAACAGGCAATAACCATTACCACTGAGCTGGTTGGTGTAAACCAACTAAGTTTTAAAGGCCCAGGTGCACAAACCAGGCTACCTTAGACCTGCTCGTATCGCCCATTTATGTCCTGCCTCCCAACCCAAATACCTCTTGCCATGGCCATCGATTAAACTGAATTCAACCTGCTTGGAGTGATGACACCGCTGATCACAAACTGGGGGGAAACAAGGTTGGAGGAGTCACAAGGCAGCCACCAACCCAGCATGACCACATGACTATCTGGCTCTTTTAGTGGCCTAAAGCCCATGATAACCATGTTTCACCAATTCAGCCCAGTCAGTTACCTCTTAAAAATTTCCTTCATGGCCAAGGAAATGTCTAAATTAAGCAAGTCAAAACCAAAATTGTTCAAATGTACCTTAACACTGCTATAAAAATCAGAGTCCAGTTTATCAGGGTCTTTATGGTGAATGACTTGGAAACCAGTATGGCTGGTTACACATGTGACTCTGTGGTTAATAAATCACCAAGACACCTTGATTACAGTGAATCTACTAGGACCTTCCCAGTGGATTCTCAGTACAATGAATTACCAAAATACCACCACTTCTGAATAAATTGTGCAAAGCTTGTACATATCAGGGAGAATTCTGGCTAACAAAAATTCTTTTTGGAACTAAGGTCATGTCATTTCCCCCAAAGTGAATCACCAAGACATTGAGCAATCCTCCATTTGTTATAAGCTTATACCAAATCTTCCAAAATTGAAACCATAAGAGTCCTGAAAATCCAAATTGCTGAACTACTCATTTTTTATGATCTAAAGAACCAGTGAGCCTGGATGGGCAAACCAGGATTTGTGTTGTAGCTCTCTCAATGTAAAAATGTCTTACCATCCACATAAACGCCTTCCCTGAAACAGAAAACCATGGGTTAGTGCCAGATGTATGACAAGTAAGTGTCAAACACCCATGCAGCAGTTTTTTGAAGGACCTTAGCTGAATGGCTCTCTATGGCTATATCAGAAGTGTGGCCTATTATAAATGACTGGGATGAATACTCTAGAGGATGTATGCCTTGTCCTTCAAGGATCTTGCATAATAGAAATTTGATCTCTGACAACCTGAAGGGCTTGCCAACCTCGACCCAAAGTAAAAACTAGGCCTGTCCTAGAAGCCTTGGGGAGACTTTGTGCAGTAGCCTGAACAAGTGAACAGGGCAAGTGGGTAACTTCCTTGACCTTTCTAAATGTGCCTACTGTTCTTTGCCCACGTGATCCATTTTGGATTTCCACAGCCACAGCAAAGTAAATTCACTGTGATTCACAACATTTTCCCAACAACAGGAGCCTAATAATTCATTAACATGAAAAGCACTCACATATAAGGAAGAGAAGAATACAGCCATGCTAGCAAATCTATGAAAGTCTGTAACTATGCTACACAAACCCTGAACAATGAAGACAAGAAGGTACCACATTATTGGTTTCCTGGAATCCTTTTAAGCCCTTCTGATATTCTCCCAGCGTTTGATCACCCTGCTAGATATCCAATGTCTGGAGAAATCCTTATGGCCCCAAATTTTTGACATCCAGTCTAATGCATCTAAGTGAATGTGAAGCATGTTGGGGGAATCTCCTACTGAGTATCTAAAAAACCAGAAGCTGAGGACAAAGGGCAGTCTCCAAACTCTATGGCAATTGGTCAAGGACATATAAAAACTGAGGATGAATAAGCCTTCTTAGTACTCCTGTCCCAGGAATTTACAACCAACAATTTGGCTACTTTTCTCCAATCATTCTTCCACAGAAATAGGGGTCTCACTTGGTTCTGCATGTTTGGCCAGCCAATAAAACCCTTTGAACTAAAAATGGAAAAAACTATCTGCAATTGCCCAATTGGATTGTGGCGGCCAAGCACATGAAAGCTAGAAAAATACAAATTAATTTCCAAACTCAATAAAACTAAAAGCCTAATGATAGAGTGGACCCATATGGACTTGATGACTGTTTGTTTAGAGCATGGACAGCTGCAAAGTTATCTAAACAAAAAGAAACTCTGCTTTTACATAATTTGTCCTTCCATACTAGAGTAGCAACCCATATAGGAAAGATCTTCAGCAAAGTAATGTCCCTCATCCAAACTTCTGAACATGACTAGGGCCATTTTTCTGTGAACTAGTTTCCTAGAAAGTAAGCTACCATGCCATTCCACCCATCGCTTCTGTAAAAAGCACAAGGTCACTGAAGGGAAGCCAAGATGACTGCCAGAAAATATGCCATTGAATTGGCTCAAGAAGGTGAACCAAAGCCAGAGTTCTTCCTTAACCCTTCTGGCAAGATGAACCCTATAGTGCTTAAGTTTGTTCCTTAGCCCTTCTGGTAAGGTGAACCTTATAGTGCTTGGGTTTGTTACCCTTCAGCAGGTTGGAAATAGACTGGAGAAAAGCCAGACCTGGCAAAATTGTCCTGCAGACAAAATTCAGCAGCCCATGAAGCTGCATGACTTTCCCACGTGGGCCTTCCAAGTCCTCAAAAGCTTCAGAATTAATCCCAAAAAGGTCAAGGTCTAACTCACTCCTTCTGACTTGTCTTTGGCCAAGATAACCCTCCTAAACTAGCAAACATTTCTTTGCAAACTGATGTACCTGTATAAGCTCTCTCTTGACCTTCACCCATGATCAAAACAGCATCTGGGTAATGGATTGTTCACTGCTGGGGTGACCTCTGCTGCCAGCACCAATGCAAAGCCAAGCTGAACAGTTCAAACATGGTGCAAGACACTGAGTGCTTCATGGGCTTGGTGGTGTCAAAAAAGAACTTACCATCACATTGGAATCCCAAACATGGCCAGTCCTCTGTCTAATGGAGAGCAGCCAGAAGGCTGACTGGATGACCAGTTTGCAAAGCCAAGAGTTGGAGTGGCTCATGATGGCCAACTCTGCTTTAGCTAGAGAGGAACAATGTACATTGGCCTGATCCTTGTAAATGAAATCATTGACTGAGGCATTCTCAGGATGTGAAATGAGGTGAATCAACCTGCAATCATCCTCCTACTTCTTGGGAACTAGACCAATGGGGGAAATTTTAAAGGCAGGCCAGGGAGGTTTGAAAAAGGGTCAGTTACCCTACCAGCTACCCGTTCTTTCTCAATTAGCTTAGATACAATGTCTTCCTGCTCCTTGATGGATAACAGGTTTCTAACTGCCTTTGAAACTAGTGGGATCAATGGACCAATCCTGAACCCTTTACTGAAACCTTCAAGAATGACTGATGTGGCTCCTTTATTGATATAGTCAGCCAAAAACTAGGTCAATTTATCTAGCCTAATTAGAGAGTGGCAGGAATGAGGACCAGCCAAATGCTTTTGCTTGGGCAAAACTGTGTCCACAAAAGATCTGCTTACCTCTTGCAGAATTGCCTTTAGCCCCCCCAAACTTCCATCATGATAAGCTGAGTCAGTGCCATAACACCCCAGCCCTACCTTCCTCCACCACCTGGATGCTGACTGACCTTTCACACAACTGGAGCACAAGTGAATGAACTTGCAAGATGGCCAGAAACACTTTCTATTGTTAAAGGCCCAGCAGAACTTCCCATTCGCAATGTCTCTACTAATTCCTGCCAGGTATATGAGTTTAGAACAGTATCCATTTGAGCTTAGTACTATCTGGATATACATCCTACCTTTATTCCTAGCCTCTAGCTAGATATTGGTATACCTGTTCATTACTATGCTTCATATTGTATGTATATCTAATGTTTGCTGCAGTATGTATTATTTGCTACTGTATGTATATTCAATTGTTCTTCATGTACTCTGCTGCTCATTTATTGTTCTGTTGAGATTTTTCTCCCTGGGCCTCTGCTGAAAAAGGACCTATGTCCAGTTGGAATTTCCCGGTAAACAAATGTAAATAAACAAGTAAATAACTCAGATGACCTCTTCTTAGCCATCATTGCACTCAACCAGATATCAGGATACCTTTGGTCCCACCTGAGAAACTTGCCCATGGCTTTCAATTACCTGAATTTCTGATCAAAGGATGACCAGCCTGAGTTACCTTTGATGTGAAGAGCCTCCCTAAATGCCAAGAAATATGCCAACAATGATAATGCCTGGAATGGATCCTTTTCTATAATCTCTCCCATGAAAAACACAAATCCCAAAGACCACTTACACAGGTTCCTAACTACTGTCCTTGCTGAGGCTCTTTTATTGATGACTACAAGTGCCGCCTTCACATCTTTGTTGCTAGCATTATCTACATCCGTGATTCACCAGATACCCTCAGTATCCACCAAGTCAAATATCTTTACAAAGTTCCCCCCTTCAAATTTTCTCTTTAACAGTGGCTAGGATGTGAGCAGTGATGTGGGACCCAGGGGAAGCAGAAGCTGAATAGTTTAACATGGCCACGGGGTCAAAAACTGAGTAACATTAACATCAGTGTCAACCCCCATAGCCCCTCTTGGAGGATCAATGCTCCCTGGCCCATCCTGCAGGTTGGATAATACTGAAAGAAATGTCTGCCCCATGAACAAGCTTCCTAAACCTCCAGACAACAATGCAGAAGTGGCACCAAAATTTGTCTCTAAAGCTAGATCACATAACCTTGTCCTCCCTTCATCTGGTAAAGAATTAATACATTCATCAAGGTACTCATATGAAGACTGACTTCTAACAGTTATTCCTAATTCCACCAGCCCCCTCCAACATCAATAGCTTCAGATTCTGATGGGCCCTCCACCAGCACTGCTAGTTTATCACTCAGACCTGGGACATCCCTTTTTAGCCCTCTTCTTCATCCTCTTTGAAGGGGAAGACCCATTCGCTGCTTTAGCCTCAGGATTCAGAATGGCTCTCTTCCTGTTACTCTGCCCTTGGCCAATCATGTGTGCCGCTTCCAGTTCAGAAAGCATGCCTTGTGCTTCTTGAGATAAATTATGCTATCTGTCTTTAAAACTCTGCAAAGGTGAAGAATCTACAAAGTAATAAGAAATTAGTGCACACTACTATCACTCATACTATCCCACCTCAACCATACCTGGCAATGCCCATGATTCCAAAAAAAAATCTCAGCCCGACCAAACACACTGTAAGACACAAGACTGCCAGACAGGCAAATGGGGATAAATAATTATTACATGAATGGGTTACATCTATCTGTCAAACAAGGTATTTCCCAACTTACTATGACTGAAGGAACAGTCCATCAGAGACAACCACTCAACCTATTTATCATCAAACTGTGAATAAAACAGTATCATTTTTGAAGAGAGTGGATACAGTGGATATAAAAAGTGTGCACACCACTGTTAAAATGCCAGGTTTTTGTGATATAAAAAAATGAGACCATAATAAATCATTTCAAAACTTTTCCCACCTTTAATGTGACCTATAACCTGTACAATTCTATTGAACAAACAAACAAATCTGTTAGGAGAAAAATTATACAAAATAAAAAACATACAATAAGCTGGTTGCATAAGTGTGCACACCCTTAAACTAATACTTGGTTGAAGCACCTTTTGATTTAACTACAGCATTCAGTCTTCTTGGGTGGGATTCTATCAGCATGTAAAATAAAACACAGCAAGGCTACTTCTAGCGTAGAAAAACCAATAATCCAATCCAGAAAAACTGAAATAAGTACACGAACTGGAAACTAAAGAACGATTTTAATAACAAAAAGCAACAGCACATTAACGTACTTTGTAAAGAGGAGACGTTAATGTGCTGTTGCTTTTAGTTATTAAAATCGTTCTTTAGTTTCCAGTCCGTGTACTTCTTTCAGTTTTTCTGGATTGGATTATTCTATCAGCATGGCACATCTTGACTTGGAATTATTTGCCCACTCTTCCTTGCTAAAGCACTCCAAATCTGTCAGACTATGAGGGCATCTCTTGTGCACAGCTCTCTTCAGGTCACCCCACAGATTTTCTATTGGATTCAGGTCTTGGGTCTGGCTGGGCCTTTCCAAAACTTTAATTTTCTTCTGGTGAAGCCCTTCGTTTGTTGATTTGGATGTATGCTTGGGGTCATTGTCATGTTGAAAGGTGAAATTCTTCTTCATCTTCAGCTTTCTTGCAGATGCCTGAAGGTTTTGGGCCAAAAGTGACTGGTATTTGGAACTGGTCATAATTTCCTCCACCTTGAGTAAGGCCCCAGTCCCAGCTGAAGAAAAGCAACTCCAAAGCATGATACTGCCACCATCATGCTTCACCGTGGGGATGGTGTTCTTTTGGTGATGTGAAGTGTTGCTTTTGCACCAAACATACTTTTTGGAATTATGGCCAAAAAGTTCAACCTTGGTCTCATCAGACCGTAACATATTTTCCCACATGCTTTTGGGAGACGATGTATTGTTTTGCAAATTTTAGCCGAGGCTGGATGTTTTTCTGTGTAAGAAAAGACTTCCGTCTTGCAACCCTACCCCATAGTCCAGACATATGGAGAATATAGGAGATTGTTGTCACATGTAGTACACAAACAGTACTTCCCAGAAATTCCTGCAGCTCCTTAAGTGGTGCTGTAGGTCTCTTGGCAGCTTTCCTGACCAGTTTTTGTCTTGTCTTTTCATCAGTTTTAGAGGGACGTCCAGTCAGTGTTGGCTCATATTTTCTCCACTTTTTGATGACTGTCTTCGCTGTGTTCCATGGTATATCCAATGCTGTGGAAATGTTTTTGTACCAGTCTCCTCACTGATACCTTTCAATAATGAAATCCCTTTGATGCTTTGTAAGCTCTCTGCAAACCATGGCTTTTGCTGTAGCAGGCAACTGAGTAAATGTCGGGAAAATCCTACTAGGACAGCTGAACTCTATCTGGGGTTAATCAGGGACTCTTTAATTGATGGCAGGTGTGTACCCAAGAAGAACAAATGTTGTAATTAAATCAAAAGGTGCTTCAACAAAGTATCAGTTTAAGGGTGTGGACAATTATGCAACCAGCGTATTGTACGTTTTTGATTTTTTTATATTTTTTCCCCTAACAGATTTGTTTGTTTTTCAATTGAATCGTACAGGTTATAGATCACATTAAAGATGAGAAAAGTTTTGAAATGATTTATTGTGGTCTCATTTTTTATCTCACAAAAACCTGGCATTTTTACAGGGGTGTGTACACTTTTTATATCCATTGTAAATGGATCACCTGAGGCATTGTGCAATCATATCACTATGGGGAATAATACCATGCTGCATTCCATTAAAATCAACATAAAGTGCTGTCACAGCCAGCTGCTGTAGATGCCACAGCAGCTGCAAGCGATACCAGATGTCCTGCTGTTGCAGGATTCCAGAATGTTGACAATTCACTGCACAGTAAACAGCTCCAGCTGCTAACAGAACGCTCGTGCCAATCTCTCCCTTCTGCTCTCCCAATTTCCCAAAAACATCTCTAGAGAAAACCAAGCCCCACTCAGCCCATACAATCATGCCAAACCCAGAAACACTAACAGCCATACCTCTAAATGTCTTAGAGCAAGAAATCTGGACAAAACATAAAATAATGGGGACAAAGGCAAAGAAATAGGTACTGATTTTAAATATTGTTCTTATAAACTTAGAAGGTTGGTAGAGAAACAGAATGTGTGTTAGCATGCAGTTTGTGAAGGATATGAAGTCTGAAACCCAAATATATGTCATTACTTAGTTACTTTAATTTTCAGTGATATGCTAGAAAACCACAAATTTTATGAAGAACAGACTGAAAATCTGAGGCAAAAATCTGGACATTCTGTGAAAATCTGGACAGTTGAGAGGTATGCAACTGAACCGTGGGTCACTGCGCACACTCCCCACCGCACAAACCATTAACCCCACATAAAACAAATGCACAAAACCTAAAAAGGGTAGGGGCAACACCAAACTCAAGGACAGCTTCCAACCATCACTCCTGCAAATTTAGAAAGCCACCAACACAAATTCCAAAGCAACATGCATCCCTGAACAGCAAAACATCTCAAACCCAATGTGTGTCATCACCCAGACCCTCAAAGGAAACCAGCAACCACAAATTCTAAAGGGACGAAACCAAACTGTGAGGCAAGGACTGGACAGCTGGGATGTAAGATCACCCATAGGTCCAGCAATCCCCATCATCACATCGAGTCGCTGCCAGGTTTGGCAATGTGTACCAAACTGACCCAGAACTCCAACATGAACCAAGAAGACTGAGGAACAGCCCAAACACACACAAACAAAGAAACCAGATCCAATGAAGCATCAAACTCCATGACAAAGCCCTCAACAAACCACACAGAGTTTCAACATTTTTTTAATAATCATATCAACAAAAATGTGCCACTGACACATCCAAAATGCAACCATGAAGCCCAAAATGACATGAAGGGACTAACCAGGGTCACACCTCCCGCAAACTACAATAGGCTCCATCTTATCCAGTCTCATTGGGATTGAACCTTAGGCTGAATAAATGAATGGCTGGTTAATCAGACAAAGTATACAGAATAGCATTTGTAGGTTAGAAATCAGCTAGAATAACATGATTTGTGTTGGCATGAATATGAAGCCTAAAACTCAAATATCTGTCATTATTTAGCCCAGAGGAGGTGGAAGTGTTGCTCTTCTCTGTTGTCTTTTGCTAGGGCTATGGCAGAAATTTTATGGCTGGTTAAAGAGAGGCTAGATAAGAGGGTGTCAACAGTAAGTAGGTCCATTATGGAGGTGAAAGCTAAATACCCATCTATCTTCTGCTGATTGAACGCTTACAGGTACTCACCCAGATGGCCACTGCCAGCCGGCTCCATGGCAATGATCTTTGAGCCACTAATGAAAATTGCCCAGGAACTCTGGTGCTCAGCTTTTAAATGTAAAGCAATGTGGGGATCCATCTCCCCAGACCCCACTTGCAGACAAAATAGCTTATTGGTAAGCCATCCATACATGTATATATATATATATATATATATATATATATATATATATATATATATATATGTGTGTGTGTGTGTGTGTGTGTGATTATGTGTGTGTATCTCCCTCTTTTCTATACATAAATATATATATATATATATATATATATATATATATATTTATATATATATATATATATATATATATATATATATATATATATATATAGGAGCCGCTTATAATCTCGAAATACTGAAATGTCGAATTTCAGTATCTCGAGACTATAAACCCAAATGTTTAAAACAGTGAAAGTTCATAATATTCAAATTCGCGGTTATGGCCTTACACTACGTGATGTCTGGGATTGTGTGTTTATGGTGCGCGGTGCCGTGTGTGGATCTAGTTGTTTTGTCAGGTAAGTGAGTGTTTTGTAAGGGATTTGAGTGGGGGTTAGAGTGTGCTGATATGTTTGATGTGTGTGTGAGGGACTGGAGAATGTGCTTGTGTGAGTTTGCTTTTGTTTCCTGTTTGTGGGATCTCGGAGTTAGTATATATATATAAGTAGAGGGGTGTGGGGGCATAGCCCCCCCACATGGGAAGTGCAGGGGGGGGCTTGCCCCCTTACTTATGTGTGTATGAGTTGTGTATGAGTGTAGTTCTTCTTTGTTTATGATGTGATGTGGGTGTTGTGGTGGATGTATGGTGTAGTGTATGCGGTTTGTTTGGTGTTTTGAATTTCACAGTTTTGGGCTTGTGGTTTTGTAGTTTCGGTGTTTTGTGGATTCGGTTTCATAGTTTCAAGATATTGAAATTCGATGTTTCAGTATTTTGAGATTATGAAGTGAATCCATATATATATATATACATATATATAAAATATATTTATATGTATGTGCGTTTTGTGTTCACAAAAAAGAAGAGCTTGGTAGCTATAATGGATTACATTAATCTTTATTCACACACTTAGAAATTGATTCTTTGAACTTTACAATCTGATGAATTTGGATACTAATGACCACTTCAGTGATATTCATTGATAACTAAGTGCTTTACACCTATGTTGAAAGGACTTGTTCAGAACCGAGTGAAGTTATGACTTTGTTCCATCAGAAGAATGTTTGTACATATATTCGCTTGGTACTAAACCAACAGACTGAACAATTGTCACAAGTAGACAGTAAGGTTGAATCTCAGCTTTATTGATAACTATTGCTCATAAAAATTTTTATTGTGTACAGACATGATCAAAATCATTTCTTGTTTAATTATAGTTGACGTTTACAGCTCCTATCAATAGTGATTATTTCTTCTGCACTATTAAAGATATTACATTAGTAGCAAACGTATAAAGTTACACGATACTGCTAATGCTACAAAGACAAGAAAGTGCACACTTTTCTCTAGAAATGATACAGTTTCATAAAAACAGTTTACCTATACTTAACTTTGCAGTTATAATATTAACATAGATACTAAGTATCACTGTCTTGTTCTTGCGTGTTGCTTTACTGCCATCAATAGCAGGGTGCACTGACAGTGGAACTTGATGACTTAAGGTAAGAATACCCAAAGCATTGCTTGCTGTGGATTTATGCCTGATTTCCACAACTTATATGATTCTGAATAGATCTCACTTCAACAGACCAATACTTCTGTATCAGCTCTAACACAGGTATAAAAAAAGATGTTCTTTGGACATGTCCAGAGTAAAAATGAACAATTTACCACTAAGATGTGCTTTGGACATGGCCAGAGTAAAAAAGTTAACAATTTACCTCTAAAGATACCCAGACACCATCAATTAATGTGTTCTTACTTACACTGTAGAGAAAGTGTTGAAGTCTGAGAAAGAAAAAAGCAGGATTAAGTAAATGTTACAAAGCATGACCCTCTCCCCCCAACACATGTCATATCAACGTTTATTACAGGTTATTATACAGAAGAGTCTTGAAGGTAATATGACTAAGGATAATGTCTGACAGTGATGTGAACACCTTCTACTGATCTGGACTTTACTATTCTTATCTCAAGAGGACACAATATTAGATATGATAAAATCTCATGCAAAAAATAAATACATTTTAGAAAGATGTTCCCTGTGATGGCACTGGATTTCCTACACTATTTTCCTTAAACAAAAATAAACACTAATGGATAGTTCCTGGGATACTTATTTATTATTTGTCAAATAATACTTCAAGGAAGACTGGCTTTTAAGTTATTGATATGTTCAGGACAAAAGAACAACCATATTGAAATTTATATAAAAACATATTTCTGGTATTGTCCCCTCCCACCCCATGGACAGACATTCAAATGGAGAACTACATCTCCCAATTAATACAAGTAACTCCATTGTGTCCATGTTATAAGGATTTTTTTTATGGAAATAACCTTTTCATCAATGCTTAGCTGAATGTGCTCTTGTGAGTCTGAACTTTGCCGCATTCACAGGCTCCTGCACATGAGTGCCACTGGTGTAAAAACAGACAAGTCTGATGCTCATGAGATTTTTACAACACTGCTTTTTCTATAAGGTACAGTCTCTTAACTTTGGAGTGTTGTAATATTTTAGCCATGAAAGCTCCATGTTCCTTGTTATGATCTGGTCTTAAGAAAATCAGTAGTAAAAATATTTGAGTCTGTAGTGGGAAGTGACTCTAAAATCACACTTATGTTTTCCCTTTGAGGCATATGAACCATTTTGTTCTTGATCTAAAATATGCCAGCTGTTGCATGTTTAAGCCATTTAGAAAATCGTTATAGAAAATAGTTATATTTAAACTTTGGTTTAAACAGTGAACATTGTGACGGTTACAAGACTATATAGGTCAAAATAAATATCGCCTTATGTTGTTATTACTGCTTTTGTGTGTGAATGTCACCATGATACATTTATGATGCTATATTTTGAGTTCAAGCACTGAACATTGCAAAGTCTGTCATCTGTGAAATGAAGTTACAAAATGAGTGCAGCTGAATAAAGCGTTAATACTTTAAGCATGATTTTATAAAACTCTACTAACCTAAACTTAAACCTCTTTCTACAAATTCTAAGCATAATTGAAAATAATACATGGCTCTTGTCTGCATCTGGGACATGGTTGAGAAGGGCCTTTGGACCAATCAACCTACCTGATAAGCAATTAGATAAACAAATTAAATTAAAGACAGATAAATCAGTAGAAAGTAAACAGACAAATAAACAGTACATTTAGCCTGATTCAAAATAATAATAATAATAATAATAATAATATGATTTTGCAAACTGATGATTAGATTGTAAATTCACTGATGAGAGAACATTAGAACTGTGACTATGTGAAGTTATAAATGAAATGCTGTATCACAACTATCAGGTTTAAATATGTTGTTTTATTTTAAAGAACATAAACACAATGTTGTAATTGTACTTATTTCTAAAGAACATAAACACAAGGCTGTAGTTGTACTTATTTATTGTCTTTGAAAGAAAACTGCTTTTCTTGCCCCCCACCAGCACCACCACCACCACCATGTAAGCTGAAATATTCTGTTAAGTCCATAACTGCAATTTGTTTAATTATTTGTGTACATTAACCAGGATAGACTGTTCATCCAACAGAGTGTTTTCAGACTCATCCCCGGAGTACTATCTGGTTAAGTGATTCACTCAAAATCATACCATATGCAAGTGGAGGCAGAGAAAATTAAATCCTATACTACAAAAAGTAAGGTATTAACAGCTCATAGATTTAATTCTTTGTTTTCACTACCAGAGAGAAGCATGTTTGAATTATTAGTTAAAATGCTGAAATAAACATATTAAACGGAAAAACATATGATGATTGATGTGTTATAGTATAAGTTTTCTGGGGTAACACTGGAGGGGAAAAGCATTTTTTCTTTAGGTGTAAAACAACATGAGAAGAATTCTGTTTAGTTCAAGGTGACAGGGGCAGATAGAAGCTGGACCATTGTGCTGTGCGTGGGACTTTAACTTTGGAGATAACATCTACCCTGCGATTTAACAATGGAAGCTAGGATGTGATGACTGATGATTTCTTTTAAAAAAAGAAAGCAAAACTCCACACTTCAACAATAACCCAAAAGATGCAGCATTAACCTATGTCACCAAGACCAGTAGAAAAACAAAAACAGTTCATAACTAAAAGCTGTTTATTATGCATAAAACAAACACACAAATAAAAGTTTAAGCACTTTTGTTTGTTGCATTTTGACATATAACCTATTGGGTTGAAGTCATTTATAGGCATGATTTAGAACACTGTTTCTTTAAGGAAATGGATTGCTTGTTTAGTTGAGAGTATTTAAATACAGGAAATTATGTATCCCAGATTCTGATGAAGTTCCTGAGTACATTTGGAATGAAAGTGCTTAATCTTTTGTTTGTTTTAGTCAGTGAGCTAACCCAGACAACAAACATAAATAAATAATAATCATCTCTAATACTGAAATGCAATTCTGAGGGATCTAAAATCAATGACAATGCAATCTTAATTCACTTTGTATTTCACAATTTTCCAGTGGAATACAGTACTAATTACTAAAAAAAGAGCTTAACCCCTTATCTCAATCCAAGATATAATGCAAGCCCCCTGTAACTTATTTCTTGAACACTGACATGTACTATACTGATGAGAACGTGGCTTAAAGCCAAGTGAGCTACCTGAATCCCCTTATTTCCCAAGACTTAAGAAGTGTTCCATTTTCTAGCAGCAACTTATCAATCTGCACTCCTCTTCTTGGTACTAATGCTTCCTTAAATTTAAAATGGTATTTTTTGAGACCTCAGTCAAACTGTCATTATATCACTGGTGAAGCATCATGATCTTAATAGAGTTCTGCTAAAAAGAGGGGCTCTTTGGAACAAAACTATTTATGCTCGTCACATAAACCATGGTATGGGCAAATATATATAGCTATGAGTAAGACGAACTTCTGGAACTTGGTGTGGAATTGTTTTAAAAAATTGCAGATATCAGATGTAACTTAATAAACCATGAATGTTAAAATGTGTGAGAGTATCTCATAATTGATATCACACTGCTCAGCTGCTATGATTTATGCATAGCACAATGGTTTTGGCCCTAAAATTTAACCTTTCACTTCCTAGATTTACTGTTTTCTTCATCAAGTTGTACATGTTTATGGGTATAGCTCTTATTAAATAATTAAGGCTATATAAACAGTCTAACCACTAATTATATGGAGTCTACTATAAAAATAATCCTTCTATTGTAGAAAATGAGAAAAGCGTTTCTGTTTCTGACCTTCTGCTATGATTTTTAATGCACATAGGTTGAGAGGTGTGGCATAATATCACATTATCAGGTCTGGGAAAAGTAGCATGCTTTGCAACAGAACATTAAAATAATCAGCTGTCAAGAGGTTTATAGGATTTTCTTCCCTTGCATTTCTTATTAAAAACACTTACACTGGATATACACATTCTTTAGTGATTAAATTCCTCTCATATGCAACAGATATAAAATATATGCATTAATCCTTTCTAAAGATGAATCATTAATAATTATGCAGTCCTATAATCTCAGCAGTAAAGTTTCCTGAGATAGATAAATGCAGATTTAATCCTGTAAGACACCCTGTGTCAAGGGATCATTCCGGTATTTGCAGTCCTGAAAAGTGAATCCCTACAGTTCAAAGTGTTTCATTGGAGTCTGGCATTTGTACTTGCTTAACTGGTGATTCATCAAACTTTAAATATCTTTTAACTGGCAAATACATCTGCACTCTTCTGCATTAAAGGAACAATAATTAGTGTAACACAAAAGGAATATATTCACATATGCTGTCTCCTTCCATGATTCCTCCTGTTTCAGATGCCATTAATAAGCAGGAAAGAAGGTATGAAAAAGATCTGATTTGAAGGAAAAATGTTCTCCTGCATATACAATGACAATGACATCTTTCACGAGTATTAATGCATCTGCTTTATTTTTGTTTATGTATTCCTTGACTGATAGACTGAATTTTTTTTATTGATTGAAGTCATTGCAGTAGCTGTATCCAGAGCACTCATTCCTTTTTCAAACTAAACTTGCGAGGATGTGAAGTTTAGCAGAGTCTTTTAAGTGCCAAACGACAAGGAAGTATTCAGAAGGTCCTGTGGTAAGGCACAACTCGTTTTATGTGCAACAACCAAGCCTTGTGCTGCAATATAGTAAGTCAATCATATAACAAAACTTTTTTTTACTTTTAGCAGATGAAATTATACATACCCATGACAATAAAACACTGGAATTTCATACCATGCCTATAAAATTATCCATTCTATGACTTAATGTAGATATAAAAGAAGAATAAGATAACTTACAATAATTACGCATGATGTGATTATTTTTATATTAGCAAATTAAGCTGTAGTTGCATTTTTCTTAGTGAGATTTAAAAATGTTTAGGCAATGTTTGTTTATTATTTATTGCTGCTGTGACCTCTCTAACAATTAAACCTTTACTTCATGAACCCATTCATTTGTCCTTTTCCCTCTGTATTGGAGGCAACCAAGAGGAAGACCTGAGAGAAGAGGATTGGGCAATTATCCAGCAAAGGCTTAATAGATTTTAAATGCTCTTATAGTCTTCCCCATGTTGGTCCCTAGCACAGTGCAATGTTGGCTGCATTATTCCTGAGTATTGCTGTATGCTTCTGCTTGTCCACAATGATCACAATAGTGTCAATCAATCCTTGACAATGTTTGGTTTGCCAAGTCCTTGTATCAGTGCATATTTCAAGGTCTTCCCTAGCTTATGATCCTGTGGCAGGATTTTTAATCAATATATTTCCCTGGATGGGTGAATGGGCATGAGTCACTTTTTCCCATCCATCTGCAGTCAGCTTTATCAGTACCTGGGCTACAGATGAAACATGGTTATCTCAGACATGGTCAGGAGGTTATCGCTCAATGCCACACACCCAGTCAGAGGTACAGGTGCTTTTAAGATGCATGCCTGTTAACAAAGACATACGTGTGGAGAACTGTATGATGTATGGCAGCCATGTAAGGAACCTTAGAAGATTAAGAGTAACCAACAATTCTGCACTGAACTTATCTCCAATGGTCCTTCCTTCTCTCACTCCAAGGACATTGATAATATTATTGTAGACAAATTCTCTTCCAACTTTACTCAACAACCCAACCCTCTGACTCCTCCATTCCCACCCCCATGGCAACTCTTAACTGACAAAACCCACCCATCATCTCTTCATCCTGAGACTATCCAATGGTCATGTTTCCCAGGTGTGAAAAGTAGCAGTTGAGTACCATTGCATAAAGTTGATCCCTCTACTAACTCTAAGAATTGCAATTCTATTAGTCTCACTGGTACTATTTGCAGGGATATGGAATGTATTACAGTTGAACTAACAGACAGTGAGATAGTTAATGTTATTCCTGTGGATGCACACTAGCTCAGCATTGCAAGAGGCACATCATGCCTGCTCAACCTGGATGAGCTCTTTGAAAGGCTTGCAAAAGCCATGGATAAGGGGCATACAGTCCACACTCTCTGTTTGGACCTTTCAATGACTTTGATACTATCTCCCATTCTGGGATAATTGACAGACTCGCAGTTCAGCATTAACCCTTACACAGTTTATTGGACTGACAACATGAAAGTTGAGGTATGTGCTCTAGACATACAAAAATCACTACTGATGTGCCACAAGGCTCCGTTCTAGCCCCCTTCCTCTCTCGTGTATATTTATGTGGCATAAAAGCCTATATCAAAAGGGCTACAGTCAAGTATACTGATGTTTGTTGATTAAAGACTATCAGATTTCATTTTTTTCGACTTGAATTTATTGTGAATAGTCTTTTTTTTTCAAATATATTTTTTTTATTTTCCAAATAATATGATGTTTATCCATACAATCATCAATAAACAAGTATTATAAACCTTTATATCCACTATGTACAACTGACCTGAACAAAGGAGGGAAAAAAAAATAACAAAATATATGAAATTAGTAACAAAAATTTATAATTTCATTCTGATATTCATATTCTAAAGTAAGCGCTGGACCAAACAAATGCTTGGTGTTAATAATGGACTTACCATTAATAACAAGAAATGCAACATCATTTCCTTCACTAACTCTAACATCACTATTGATTACAATATATATATATATATATATATATATATATATATATATATATATATATATATATATATATATATATATATATATAAAGCATTCCATTTAAATGGGACACAGTTATCAGGGACTTGGGTATGTATATTGATAACAGAGCCTCTTTTGATCACCATGTCTCTGAGGTAGTTAGAAAATACTAGCCTTGCTCATCTTATCCTTCATAAAATCTCCTCAAGGTCCAAAATGGTTTTGTTCTTACTTTATACATCTATAAAGTACCCTTTCCCATACTTCTCAAGAGGCACCTAAACAACTTCTAGAGACCACAATGTTTCCTCACCAGAAAGATCTCAGGTCTCAGCCTTCTTGGTTACTCTAATAGACCAAAAGCCCTGTCCATCCAGTAAATATCATACAGATTTATGAAGAGTGATCTCTGCTTAACATTCTGTGCTATAACTGATCCAGGACTGTTTGAACTTCTTTACCTAAATAGAACCAGTGGTAAAACAAATACTAATTCTAGAGACCTAAACCTAAACCACCATATCAACAACACCATACTGCAGGACAATAATAAAACATGGACAAATGCGAATAAAAGTTAGTAAGGAATACTTCAAAAAACTTTAATTAATCCCGAAAATAGCACTGACATCTAGGAATAAAATCCCAGCTATAAACCAATTTGCTCTTCCTGTCCTAACTTACAGTTTTGGAGTGATTGACTGGACCTAAAACATGCTGGATAGATTAGATAGGAAAACAAGAAGGATGCTTCATGCTCACCAAATGATTTATAAAATTCAGTGCATACCAAGATTATATATTCCCCATGCTGATGGAGGGATGGGCCTCCTTGAAATTGATTATATGTACAGATCTGCAATTGTGGGACTCCACACACATCTGCTGACCTCACAAGACTCAAATGTAGTGAAAGTTTTGAAACATGAGGAGAATAAATCTAAGATGACTTCTCTGCTTAATCTAGCAGAAGTTTATCAGCGTCAAGCAGAAATGGAAATTAAACCAAAAGTAGATAAAAATCAGGCAGCAACTGGATGTGCCAAAAAACAAAAGAAAGAATATAAGTTAAAGGATCAGATGAGAGGGCAAGAAATGTGGAAAAAGCATAAATATAATTGCAAGTATAGAAAACCTCTGGAAGAACCTCATGTTGATCAGGAATGAACACATGAATGGTTAAGCAGAGGTAAATTCAAACCAAGAGATGAAAGTTTAATATTGGTAGCCCAAGACAGTGGGCTGCGTACAAGTTGGTTTATAAATTCCACTGAACATGTGGGAGAAACAGACAAATGTAGGTTTTGTAAAACTGAATTGGAAACAGTTCCACACGTAGTTGCTGGTTGCGACATACCAATGGCAGAAAGACATAATAACGTGGTGAGATCGTTGCACTGGGGATTGTGCTAACATTATGGTATTGAAGTGGCCAAAAAACACTGGAAACATGAGCCACAAAGCATCATAGAAAATGAAAAAGTCTATATCACATGAGATCATCCATTACCAACAGTTCAAAAGACAGATGCTAAAAAACTGGATACAGTGGTCCAAGAAAAGAAGACAAGAGTGGCATTGATCATTGAAATTGCCACACGCATTGACTACAGTGTCTTGCATACAGAGAGAGACACAAAGTCATAAAATATCAGGATCTGCAGGCAGAAACAAGAGCAATGTGGAAGAAAGATACCCAGACAGTTCCAATAGTAGTAGGCACAATGGGTCTTATAAAAAAGAATTTACAGTCGTATTTAGATATGTTACCAATACATGTAACTCCATATGAACTGCAGAAAGAGTCATTACTGGGCATGTTGCAGGTGCTGTGAAGAGCACTACTGGCTGACATCAAAGATTGAAACAATACTAATTTCATGAACTTTAATCATACTTTGACGTAGGAATGGGGTCCATTCCCATCATGGTATTAGAAACCCAAAAGACTTGGAGAAATTAAAAAAGCATGACAGATACCAAATCAAATGTATTCCACATTTCTGGAATAGGCTTCCCTTACCATTTAAGCAAAATACTTCCCCTAGCAATGAATGATTGCTCTGGGAAATGTGGAGAAAGCCTATGCAATTGGGGGACATTGCTAGTATCTAATCGGTACTGGGTGAAGTGGCCGAGCTTCTTGTTTGTCTCCTTGGGTGTAAGCTTAGGAAGAACCTATGAAACTACAAACAAAAGGGTGATGATGGAGAAACTAAGTAAACTCCACTAGAATTTAATGTAGTTGGTAAGCAAAAGGAAGTTAAAGTCAAAAAATGAAAATAAGTACTTTTTTGCATGCATGTTTGTGGTAAGGTGTGTATTTCTATAGTCTGCAACCTGGTTCTGCAGTACATAACTCTATCCATGGTATTAAAATCTCCATAACCCCCATCCTCTTCAGAGAAGCCCTTCTAACTCAGCATCATTACCATGTAAATTCCTTGACTGATCACCTTAATTTCTTTTCCCTGCTACCACCACCATTTATTTGCCCACTACATATCAGTCATTATAATTTTTCCCTTTTTACTGTGTCTTAAAACTAGTGCACTCTTCTCTTACCATTCCAGTATTCACTTTATAATCACTAGTCCTCACAACTTATATTGTTGTCCAAAGTATCAACTAAGTGATGTCTTTCTCACTCTTGCCTGCACTGAAATGTATGATTGTTGAAAAATGTAATATGTATCTATTAATTTTTCATTTTATAAATATGTTATATGTATATACCCTTGTTACTTCTAATAATGTGAAAGTCATATTTATGTTAAAATACTTTCTGTCTCTGGCCCAGCTCAAGGCAGGAAAAAGATTCTTGGATCATCCCATCCTATTGGTTAATGCATAATAAATAAAATAATCATGTACAGTTTTCACCACTAAAATCCCCCATCACCATTTCTCTTAATTATGTAGCAGTGGTGCAGCAGTTAGTGGTGTCCCCTCACAGCAAGAGGTTCTCTAGTTTGATTCTCAGCTGGGTTGTCTTCTGTGTGGAGTCTGCATGTCCTCCCTGCATTTGTGTGAGTTTCTTCCCACATTCCAAAGACATGCGTCTGGAGCATTTCTCCCTGGGCCTCCGCTGAAAATGGACTCCCAGTAAACAAATGTTAATAAAAGATACATCATTATCATTTACACTGCATTACATTTGTTGATGGCAAAAATAGAAAATAATCCTACCTAGTCTGCCTACAATTCCATTTAGCATTCTCAAGCTCCTCCTTTCATTTCTTCCCCTTCACCATTTCCTCATCTCCCTCATGCAGTTTTGAATGTCTCCATGAGTTCCTTCTGCTCCTCTTAGACTGGTGTCCACTCTATGGGCCCACAACCTTCTCCATGAGCAAATGCTTTTGCAGATGCAGGAAGCAGTTTGTCTCTACAATCTGCTGCCTATGCCTTTTCTTACACCCACTACCTTTCTTCAGCACAACTTTTCATAGGATTCATTGGATCATAGCAGTTATAAGGCAATATAGCCTCAATGACTTTTAAGGCATTGCCAGTACCCACCCATAGGTGGCACCACCTTTCTCAACAAGGGTAAGCTAGTTCTGGAGTAAATTTGTGGGTGCCCATTCAATCATCCAGGTCCTGTTTGAAGAATGATAATATATTGTACTGCTTAACATTATCTGCTGATGAAGACTGAGCTCCCTTATTTTGCTGTTTTTGGACTTATTAGGCTTATCCAGACACGGGAGATAGAGTATAAAAGGGGCTCTAAAGGCATGTCAGAAAAGGCACAGATCACCACACAAATGTCTATAAGACATTGAGTAAAGGGAAAGAGCGTCTAGCCACTGTTGCTAACTCGGGGTCTTTAAATGTGTAATTTTGGTTTTGGAACTTTTAGGGCTTCTCTTGTTGTTTGATATGTTTAAAGTAGTAAATCTTGATGTGGTGTTGTCCTCTGTAGTCAGTCAAATTAATTCTGAATACAAGGAAACAGCGACTCCTTTACATTTAGGTGATATAGCCCTAACTATCAGTGTAACATTATCTTGTGCATCCATATCCTGTCCCCTCTGTCTCTTATGTTGTCATGAGAGAAGAACTTGAACTCACTTAGTCTCTGATTGTATCATTTCCCTCCATCTCATGCAGCTTTCTGATGGTTTTTCCCTGGACACCTTCTAGCAACCTGCAGTTCCTTTCTTCATGTGATTTCCACAACTGCACTCAGTCCTCACTTACTCACGGTATGATTTGACTGGGGCTCAGTTTAGTGGAAGCATTACATCTTTGTTTCTGGAGTTTTTCCTTCTGAAGAAACTCCCATCATTTTGTTGGTTGCCTTAGCTTCCTTCCTACTTTAATCCAAATGAATCTGGCCAGGTGTGATGAAGGAATCTATAATTAAAGATTCCATAGCCATGAAACAGTGCACCGGTAATCATCAAAACAGGATGCCGGCATTTGTTTTGCAGGATCGCTACACAGTGGAGAGTGAGATTTTGCCTTTTCTCCTACTGTTTTACAATCTCAGAATGGTATACATAATTAGCAGGGGTTGTGGGGGGGGTGCTGCCACCTACATGGAAGACATGAGGGGTTGACTCCCTACATAAAGTGCTGTTTCCATTTTTTTTCTTTTTTAATAATTAATTGAGTGTCAATTATTTGTGGTCAATGTAATGTACAGAGATTTAGTTATTCAGCAATGTATTGAAATATGTGGGTGTGGAGGAGGGTTGCAGGGGGAAGTTTTAGCACCACAGAAAACCCCAACATCTCTAAATATTCAAACTCAGTGATTATGCAATATTGTGGAGAATAGAATATTTCTTTTCACCACAGTTCCACACCCAGTCCAAATAAGCTTCATAGTATTTGACTAAATATAGGAGTCAATTAAAAAATACTGAAAATGCCCATATTGCTTGTAGGCAATGCAGTAGTCACAGTTTATCCCATAATTAAGACTCATGTATCCTTTTCCTGCTTAGCTACCATTACTCCCACCCCCCCCCGCGCGCCGGCTCCCAATATTTCAGACCAGGCAGTCCAGCTGTGGAGCTTTGCATTTGTCTGCAGAGCCGAATCCAGCACTAGACGGCATAGGCAGTCACCTAAGGCCCCATGGCTGGGGGGTTCCCACTCTGGCCAGGAGGCTTAAACATTAATTTTGCTTAGTTAATTAGGAATATATTTAAAAAAATACTTCTCACCTCTGCAGTGGCATGTCCTCTCCTTTAAGGAGAACCATGTGTGCACCGCACGCATGCACGCCAACATGAATATAAACACAATCCAAACTTGCCCACGGAGTCTAAGATAGGTGTTCTACTGAGAGTGAAGGTAAGTAAGTTAATGTGTGTATGTGTATGTATGTAATTTAAACTAGCAGTTCCATTTGTTTCTGTATGAGAAAGTATGTGTGTACATATGTATGTGCATTGGAGTGTATGTAATTTAAACTAGACATTCCATTTCTGTATGGGAGAGAAAGTGTGTGTGTGTGTGTGTGTGTGTGTGTGTGTGTGTGTGTGTGTGTGTGTGTGTGTGTGTGTGTGTGTGTGTGTGTGTACATGTATGTAATTTAAACTAGCCATTCTGTCTGTATGAGAGATAAAGTGTATGTGTGTGTATATTTGTATGTGTATGTAATTTATACTAGCCATTCTGTTCTTATCATAGATAAAGTGTGTTTATCTGTGTGTGTGTATGTGTGTGTGTGTGTGTGTGTGTGTGTGTGTGTGTGTGTGTGTGTGTGTGTGTGTGTGTGTGTGTGTGTGTGTGTGTGTGTGTGAGTATGTGGGATTTAAACTAGCATTTCGCTGTATGAGAGACATGAGCATGAATCCTCCTATACCTACTACCAGACTGCTGAAGGAATTTTGAGCTTCACTGGAGACAACAGCCTGAATCCTCTACACCAACTACCAGATTACTGATGGAATTGTGAGCTTCTGTGGAGACAAGAGCCTGAATCCTGTACAATGACTACAGACTGCTGAAGGAATTATGAGCTTCAGTGGAGGCAAGAGCTGAATCCTGTACAATGACTACAGACTGCTGAAGGAATTGTGAGCTTCAGTGGAGGCAAGAGCTGAATCCTGTACAATGACTACAGACTGCTGAAGGAATTGTGAGCTTCAGTGGAGATAACAGCCTGAATCCTCTACACCAACTACCAGATTACTGATGGAATTGTGAGCTTCTGTGGAGACAAGAGCCTGAATCCTGTACAATGACTACAGACTGCTGAAGGAATTATGAGCTTCAGTGGAGACAAGAGCCTGAATCCTGTACAATGACTACAGACTGATGAAGGAATTATGAGCTTCAGTGGAGAGAAGAGCCTGAATCCTGTAAAATGACTACCAGACTACTGATGGAATTGTGATTCAGACTTTCAGTACATTTTCAGGGAATTATGAGTTTCAATGAATTTTCATGGAACTGTGAGTTTCAAGGGAAGATAAATTTTCTGTTGCACATGCTAAGTCTGTTTTAAATGTGGAACTAATTGTTCTGTTTAGCAAATGTCAGTCACTGTTTATACTGTAGAATTTCAACTAGAAAAGAAAAATCAGCAAATGCACTGTGTGCAAAATTCCGTCTCTGTGTCTTGGAAATTCACCTCTCTTCAATGCTCATAACAGTCCACAACACCTTCAATGAAACCAGGTAGAAGTGAATAAAAGTTTATTGTAATGCCAACAAACAAAGAATGGTTAAGCGCTTACACTTGAATATGCTTCCTCAGAACTTTTAATTTGTTTTATTCAAGTGAAAGTGCTTAACCATTCTTTGTTTGTTGGCATTACAATAAACTTTTGTTCACTTCTACCTGGTTTCATTGAAGGTGTTGTGGACTGTTATGAGCATTGAATAGAGGTGAATTTCCAAGACACAGAGACGGAATTTTGCACACAGTGCGTTTGCTGATTTTTCTTTTCTAGTTGAACTTTTATGGTTGCTGCACTGTTTGCTTTAGTTGAATACTGTAGAATTTGAAAGCAGTGTTAGTAGTATAATTGTCTTTGGTGCAGAAGGCTGTGGATTCTCCTCCCACCCCATGAAGACAGAGTGCTGGTATTGCAGTGCCCTTCTGACTGCTGATTATTTGGTGCATTTTAAGGGCAAATAGGGATTCTGCACTCCTCAGTGTGCCCTCCTTTCGATGAGATGCCTAGTAATTATGAACTTGTTATCAGTTTGTCAGTCATTCCCTATTACAATATTACCAACTTATCATTTTTTTTTAATGTAGCATAGGCAATTAATTCTTCAAGGGCAGCGAACACTGAAGGTGTAGATGAAACACTGAAATGTAAAGTTGTTTGTCAGTAGCAACCTCTTCATTAGTTTTTATCTCTTTAATGTAGATTTATTCAGATGACTTACTTCTGTGGGGATTGTACTTCTTACTTCTACAGAGGTTGTACTTATTGACTGATATTGGTGGATTGTAATGACAGGTATCTGAGTGGTCTTTTATGGTTGAAATGGTCTGAATTGTGTAGTTTTGTCATTATCAGTTCATACATTTTGTTTCATTGCTTACTGAAAGAATGTTCAAAACTATACATTTAAAACATATTCTAACAAGTGGTGCTGTATTATGCAATGAATATAATTTAATACAATCAGGAAGGTGAATCAAAGAACACATACATGTATTCATAGCCCTAAAAATGTGTGCAAGAGGCTTATGGTTTGAAAACAGCCCAAAGGTAAACTTAATCCATCACTGGCCAGATGCATTTTCTTTGAATGCGGGTTTTAATGTTATTTCACCGAAAGTTCCAGATGGAGCTAAATTCATGGAAATCCTAAATGGCAAGAAAAAAAAAAACAACCATTCATGAAAATGTGCACATCATTATATACTAGGATACAGTATATAACGTTTATAGTACGCATAAATGTACATATTCCAAAAATCATATTTACCATGTTTTATTGAGTGCAGGTACTTCTTTCAGAGTAGGATACATTATTTTATAAAAGCACATTCAGCAACCTAGGAAGAAGAAAAGCATAATAGGCACATTTTACCAATCTATTTCACCACCTGAAGGTGACATTACAATGCAAGCAACCTTTCAACTAGGTCCTCATTTCCATTTATATAAAAATGCAGCCTGATCAATCATTGTGCAATGAAAAGATGTGAACTGCCACTACTACAATTGTTTTACTTAGTAGAAAATAGTTACCATAAATGTATTCCTTATCTTCTAACACCCAAGCCATTTCCTCTATTATGGATATATGTAAAGCATGCATGTTACCTTAGCTATTCCAAATCTTCTCTAAGATTTTGGTAATTGCATTTGGTTGCCATAAAGGAAAATATTAGGGAATTATTTTATGAGGATTAATGGCACTCTGTCTCTTCCTTGAAGAGATTTATGACTTTTTTCTCATCAATAATGACAAAGAAATATCAAGGTTAACCAAAATAAAATAATGTAACTGTAATGTCTTCCACACTCAAATTCTGTAGTTCCAGATAGAGGAGTTAATGTATCAGATGCCCTATGTAGACATATGACCATTCAAGATACATGAGTCATGTATGCTTCTAGCGCAAAGGTTTGCTCACAAGTGCACTGAACCCACCTGATCACATGACTCAGATCCCAAGTGACTCTTCTTTCTTAAAGGAATACCACACCATTTGTCCTGCTTATGATGTCAAATTAGGCTAATACATAGTATGTATTGCCCTTCACATTTAGATTTTCATTATTGTGACCGATGAATTTTCAGAAGCATTTAATTTTTCTTTTGTGATCGAATTATAGTTTTCTCACCTTTTTTCAGTAAGCCTTGAATACAGGACAGTTCCTTTGGGAAGGCATAATGAGGGTGAATTAATACATGCAAATGTTTTGAATTATCCTGTCATCTGTGCATTATGGCTTCTCTTAACTGTTACATTTCTGTGTTTTTTTCCTGACAGATCTCTTCAGCTCTTGTAGTCTATCAGGAGTTAGTAGAACATGTGTCACAAATTTCAGGGTCTTCCTCTATCAGCTCACCCTTGTATTCATTCTCATAAGTTCTTCTTGACAAGTCAACAGTATGCATTCATCTTCCTAGCCTTTATTGTACTTCCATACCATAAACATCCTCATCCACACTCAAAAATCTTGCAGGTGCTTCAAACATAGACTTTCTGAAAATGATACCAAAGGATTATGAGCCGTACTCACTTTAACTTGTCTCCCATACTCATAATTATGGAGTTTCTGACAGCCAAGGCCATATCTCGTTTGTGCATCTGTCAGATCTCTTGAAACATGTGCAGTAGGTCTGCCCTCTTGTAATAATAATAATAGTCATATCTTTTATGACTTCCATCTACTTGAAAAAGCAAATATAATATTGTATTAAACATGTAAGTGAAAGTGTAATACTTAAGTAGTCTCTTCAGTAACTTCATATTCCTAATTTACTCCTTTATTTAGTCCTAAACTATATCCCTTTTTAGAGGTATATTTTCATCTGACAAGTGATGTGTGAAATTAGGTATCGCATTATCTCAAGGAATTGCATTAATGAGCCTGTGGCTGTTTGAGTTTGCATATTTTCAAACCACATACCTTGACCGCATCTAGTTGTAGTCCACTTGCATTTAGAAAATAGCCCAGGTATTTCCAAGATAATATACTACTCTAACATTTAGCTTAAACCAATTTCATACCATAGGATCTTAGTCTGTCCAATGGCTTAATTACTCTTGTATCATGTTGTTGTTTGGTACAACCCAAAACTAAAATGCAATCAGTTATGTTTGTAGCTATTTCTAAGTCTTCAGCTACATCAGCTATAGTGTCCTTTGACAGGTCTCTGAAGCCTGTGACATGCCAATGCCAAGTTTAGAAATGTATGTCTAACCAGTGTTGTGTTAAAGGTAAATAGCTTAAAACTAGTTTTACCTAGTATTATTTGCAGTGATTGTTTCTATGCTGTTTTTAATTTAGTATTGTACTCAGCTGCACATTCATTCTCTGCTTGAGTATTCTGACTTACTCTGAAAACATTTCAATTCTACTGCCTTTCTTTGCAAATACATAAACATCCTATAGAATAAAGTTCTTAAATAGCTTGAAGTCTTAATTTTGATGCTAACTACCAGTCTGCCATTTTGTGCTGACCTATAGTCAAGGACACAGGGCTTGATTCTTTATGCCTCCATTTGCCTACTGAATGACCATGAGCCAATCACTTAATCAGACAGTGCTCCTGGATAACTCCGGATAAAGGACGCTTTGTACAGTAGACTTACCTGGTTAAGAAAAGAAAAAAGAAAAATACAAATAAAATTTTAATTGCACAATTGACAATTTGTTTGGACAATATATATATTTTTTCTCAAGTTGTTAGGCCAGATTCTGCCAATAGCCTGCCATGTATGTAGTCATTATTTATGCCGCATGTAGGTCTGTTTCTGAGCAATGAATCATTCAACTCACCAAATTCACAGCCAATTGGCCTACATCTCAAATCATTCACAAGTGCATCAGCAGTCTCTTTTACCCCTGATCTGGTAAAAACAAAATTCCTGACATAAGGTAAAGTCTCATCTGTCTCACAATATGACTGCAGTTCATTTTCAATACTATCAAATTGCTTTTATCCTCCTCAAGTAGAGAAAAGGTGATAAATACAGTATTTTGACAAACTCTTCATAGTCAGATTAAGGTGAAATCCTCACATCCAGGACTTCCAATTTTCTAACAGGTTTCATGCAGTTTCAGAGCAGCAGGAGGACGAATCATTGACATTTGAGACAAATATCACAGAAAATCTTTCCAAAAATTAATTATGTGAGCGAGTACATGAAACATAATGAAAATACATATTTTCAGACTAAAACAAAATTTGTAAGGAGGTTGTAAATGAAAAATATTGGCATATTATTATCAAAAGACAGTACTAAAACAGTTCCTTACTGATCTCCTTTAAAGCTATGTTTTGCTGGAGGGAGGGGGGCAATAGAGTAGAACAGTGAATGTCAAAAATCAATATTCTCCTTTAAAGCTGTTTTTTTCTACGGGTGCAAGCAAAACTTGTATATACCAATTCCTAGACCATTATACCTCAAAGAAACAGAATACTCCAAAAAACGTCACTTTCAGGTTTAGTATATAAAAGTCGACATTTTCTCTCATTCAGCCTCATTATTGTGACACTTGCAACAATGAGTCTCAGAAAATCGAAGAGTTGCTTAGTAAAGCAAGCAACATTCAGCTTAAAGAAGCAGCCATGAGAAAATGAACTATGAGACTGACATATGCTTTGGATAAAAACAAAAATATCTATTGCTATGATTATTGGCTGCGGTGGTGCAGTGGTTAGTGTTGTTGCCTCACAGCAAAAGGTTCTCCAGTCCGATTCTCATTGGACGCAATTTCTGTATGGATTCTGTATGTCCTCCCTCTGGTCGAGTGATTGTTTAAAGACATGCAGGTAGGTGGGTGCGTGAATGGGTGTGTCTTCTCTGAAGGTTGGGCATCAGGCTGGCAACTCGGTATTGTAAAAACCCACTGCCAGTCATTAGCGGACCGGAGTTCCACTGTGGCTACCCCTAACTGGGAAAAGCCGAAAAACATTAGTTCGTTTTGTTTCTATGATTATTCTTTTTTTTCAAAACTTTTCAAATTGCAAGATTCATTCTGACATCATGTTTGGTCTTTCAGACTTATGTTCTAAAGTTCTGGATAGAGGCATCAATATATCACACTCCTTGTGCAAGCATGAGGCCTTGGCAAGAAGAGACACAAGAAAGCCATGTGGATAAGGACCATGTTCTAAAGTTCTGGATAGAGGCATCAATATATCACACTCCTTGTGCAAGCATGAGGCCTTGGCAAGAAGAGACACAAGAAAGCCATGTGGATAAGGACCATGTTCTAAAGTTCTGGATAGAGGCATCAATATATCACACTCCTTGTGCAAGCATGAGGCCTTGGCAAGAAGAGACACAAGAAAGCCATGTGGATAAGGACCATGTTCTAAAGTTCTGGATAGAGGCATCAGTATATCACACTCCTTGTGCAAACATGAAGCCTTGGCAAGAAGAGACACAAGAAAGCCATGTGGATAAGGATTTACTCACAAATGCCTGGGCGGCTGCAGTGGTGCAGCAGTTAGTGTTGCTGCTTCACAGCAACAGGTTCTCCAGTTTGATTCTCAGCTGGGATGCCTTCTGTGTGGAGTCTGCATGTCCTCCCTGTGGTTCCATAGGTATCCTCCAAGGTGCTGGTTTCCTCCCACATCCTAAAGACATGCTGTAGGTGGATTGGACACTCTTAATTGGCCCTTGGTGTGTGTGTTCCTTCTGTGGAAGGTTGGGTGCTGGGCTGTCAGCTTGGCACTGTGAAACTCAACTGCCAGTCCTTCTGCAGACTGTTGTTCCACTGTGGTGACCCCTAACTGGGATAAGCCAAAAGGAGATGATGAGATATCTGGACATAGCACGTCACATGCTTTATATCCTATAAAGCTACCTTTCTTAAAGGTGTAGAACATAAATCACTGAAGGACAAACCAGCTGAAGGTGAATTTCTTCAGAAGACATATCAACCATTTTCAACAACAGCACACTGCCCTAACTACAAACCTTACACAAGAAAGAAAGAGATAATATCATGTAAAAAAGGAAGTTATAGCAATTCAGGGTATCTGTCTGGACAATAAAATTACTACACTCTATCACATAGGAAGCAATACACAAAGCAACAGCAATAGCTTGAAAAGAGCCACAAAAGTTAGAATGGCAACTACATTAGCCAAAGTGAGTGTATGCCAGAACAAAGTACAGTACGCTTTCATTCATGAAAACCTTGATTCCTCTGATAATGGATTTATAGAATATTCCATCAGTGGCCCAAAGTACCTTCAGAATTTTACTTAGTGACCCAACCTTGGGTAAAGGAAGAGATGTTAAACTGAGGTCCATCTGCTTGAGTTGATGGAAAATCAGGTAGATATAAAAGGTCACAAGCGATAAGAGAAGGGAAAGTTCTCAATGCCCCGGCCAAATTTCCCCTAGCAGTTTAAATATCACATTCAGTTTCCCTTGAAAAGAGGCCACTAGCCTATTGGGACGTATCCGGTCAACAAAAGGTAAATGAAATAACAGCAAATAAAATGAAATAACTAAATAAATACAAAATAAATAAACATACCAGAGCTAGTAGTTTTAACAACATCCCAGCAGTTCCTGTACAAGGTATGACACTATAAATAGTGTGCTTGGAAATAAGGATTCAAACATTACAACAAGCCATACTGATATTTTTACATATATGAGCTATAAATATAAGAACTATAGAAATAATTCTACCGAGAGTGAACGTAGGATGATAAGACTTCTCTCTTAACTGTGTGTTGTCTCATCAGCATTACATTATTACAATGCTGACAGGAGTCAATGCTAAGTGCATGGTATGAGTGACTCCGAGGGAGTAAAATGAAGTAGCACAACCTTTAGATGTGCCTGAAATGTACAGTTTTGCAGAGAAAATGGGTCATCATTAATGTCGCTGTACTAAGCATGCCCAGCGTATGATGCACATAAACCACTCTCTTCCTTCCTACCTTTCATTTTCTTTCTTTCATACATTCTTTTTTTTAAGACTCAGATGACATCAGATGTGCAGTTCAAGTACTATGAGGCACATTTCCAGGGAAGGGTTTCCTGCTGACTTTTCCTTAGTTATTTATTCACAATATTTAAGTGTATGTGTGCACCATTATAAGTTGTCTAGCATGGGTATATGGCAGATGGCAGTTCTGTATTTTTCTAAGATATCCATGCAAGCATCCATTGCTGAAATAGGACTCCTTCGTGATTTAGATTACTGAGTTATTGTCACATTAAGCAACTAAGGATGGTTATCATGTTAAAAGTGGTTGTGGCAAAACAAAAAACAATGTCAGATAGATTAGATAGATAGATAGATAGATAGATAGATAGATAGATAGATAGATAGATAGATGGACAGAGAGAGAGAGAGAAGTAGACAGACAGAGTTAGAGATGGATAGAAAGAGAGATAAAGAGAGAAAGGGGAGAGCAAGAGAGAAAGCTAGATAATAATACTAGAATAAAATTAATGACATTATCGCAGTACAGTGCAGATCAGGAAATTTACCCTTTTCCTCACTGTAATGCAATAATGGTATATATAAACGTAGATTTTTGTGTTTTTTGTGTTTTTTTATGTTCAAATTTTTGGAAACTCAATCATACGGTCTTGACCATATGAATTTCAAGTTCTGAAAACGTGATCATCTTTCCACCTGTACTTTCTGCAAGCCCCCACTTTCTCTAATTATTTACAAGGTTTATAAAGTTACTTTCTCTTTAGCAGTGAATTAATATTGTGAAATCCTTTCACTGTTATCTGCTCCTCAGCAGAATACCACAATATAGTGGTGTTGGGTGAATTTAAAAATGCTATACCAATATCTTTAATAGCCATTACTGTCTGTCTTTGGAAAGGTCACACTGCACTTAGACTGAAATTGCATGAACCAATACTTCCTACAATTTCTGCAGGGTTTGATAATATCATTTTTTCATTTTATATGACTCATTTTCCTAATGGACTTTCACATATTTCGCTCAACAACTACGTAAAGAGTGACTTTCTCATTAGCTCTGCAGTTACCTGTTACCTGCCATTTTTTGCCTGTGCTTAATTAACAGCTAATAGCCAAAACCCAAGTGACCAACTGAAGCCAATCATGGGCAAACAACCAATTTCAACATACAAATATGGTTTATTATTATAATACAAAGACATTTTTCAAAAATAAAAGTCTTACTGTTATAAAAGGTTATTATAGTATGAAACTTTATTTTATATGTTTCTTCTCTGATACTAGCTTCTGGGGAAGCTTCACAATTTTGTATGTATGTGTACCTTTGTAATGACATCTGTATAGTTCATCACTTCAGTGTAATTCCTGCCACCATGACAGTGTTAGTGACAAATTTATGATTAATTTGGAATAATGAATAGAGCACATTTCTTAACTTTAAAATTTTATTAAAATACACTGCTAATACTCTTTTTACAGTGGTCTGTTCTGCAGATAGTGCCATTTTGTTTATTAATTGAGCTGTTTATTTGACTATCATATATGTATATACATAAATTCATATATATTTATACATATCTGTGTGTGTGTGTGTGTGTGTGTGTGTGTGTGTGTGTGTGTGTGTGTGTGTGTGTGTGTGTGTGTGTGTATATATATATATATATATATATCTGTTTCTATATATTTTGTATATGTATATATATATATATATATATATATATATATATACATACATATATATATATATATACATATACATATATATATATATATATATATATATACACACACACACACAAACACACACACACACACACACACACACACACACACACACACACACACACACACACACACACACATATATATATATATATATATATATATATATATATAGGAACCTGTCAGATTGACGAAACCACACTTCCCTGATGACCAGATCACTGAGACCACATCGCTGACGGAGGAGATCACCGACAATGGTGAGTAGTATGGAACAGGATGTATTCCCATTTCCGCAATGTGGTGCGATCTCGGAGTTGGTATATTTAAGTAGGGGGCATGTGCGTGTTGCAGAGGGGATTGCCCCCCTGCTTTACACATGTTACTTTGTGCTTTTTAGTTGTAGTGTGGAAACAGGAATACATTCCATTATGTAATACTTATAGTTACCATTGTCAGGGATCTAGTCTTGGTGATTTGGTCATCGGGGAAGTATGGTTTCATGAATCTGATATTGATCTATATATATATATATATATATATATATATATATGTGTGTGTGTGTGTGTGTGTGTGTGTGTGTGTGTGTGTGTGTGCATATACATAAGTATATATGGGTCTACCTGAAAATGCCAAAATCGCAGAACGCCAACAACGAGAACACCAACACCGGAAGATCGACAATGGAGAAGACTGACAGTTGAGAATCCCGATGCTGAAAACACCGACATGTTAAGGTAAGTGTGCGATAGGGATGGACGTTAGGGTCAGGGTGTGGGTAAGGTAAGTGTATGATAGTGACGGAAGTTAGGGTAGGGTGCGGGTCAGGTAAGTCTGCGATAGTGACGGAGTTTAGGTTTTGGGGCGGGTTAAGTGAGTTAGAGTTAGGGTATGGGTAAGGTACGTATGCGATAGTGATGGACTTGAGGGTTAGGGGTGGATTAAGTGAGTTAGGGTTAGGGTGTGGGTAAGGTAAGTGTGCGATAGTGACGGACCTTAGGGTTAGGGTTTGGGTTAAGGTTAGTGCATAGATAGTTGTGTATGTAAGGTTTAGTGTAGGTTTGTAAGGTTTTTGGTGTGCTTGTGTTGTTTAAAGATTGTAATATTAGGGTAATGAAACCCGATAAAGGGAATGGGCTCATCTTCATGGATCATTACGTATATGTCAACAAAATGTCAGCCCATTTGGGATCAGGGCCATATCAAGAAACTAGTATTAATGAGATCAACACAGCATATGGCAAAGTCAGAGGTATCCAATAAGTCCAGAAACACGGAAACTGTGCACCAACTGATAAAAGAGCACGCTTTATTAAGTCAGAGGTATCTTAGATGATCTACTTCTGGAAACTTCTATTGATATTGATTTGTACAGGTATTTAACCATTATATCACCCAGGTTACCAGTCTTTTTGGGGTGCCAAAAATTCACAAATCAGTGTCGGATCAACCTTTTAGACCCATTGTTGATGGCAGAGGGTCCATTTTGAGTGCTGCAGCTACATATGTCGATAGCTTGCTTAAACCACTTATTGCAAACAAAACACAGATTTGCAAGGACTCCTGGAGCTTTTTGAGGGAAATTAACAAAATTCCATTCAACCCTGAGTACGTTCTACTCACAGTAGACGTGAAAGATCTATACACGGTTATCCCTCACAATATAGGCTTAGAGTGAATTAGGGAATTTCTCCTTGTAAGGAAGGTTAACGACACTACTATTAGTATAGTGGAGACACTTTTAGAGCAAATTCTTATTTCCAACTTTTTTAGGTTTGAAGGGCGCACATATATACAGACATCTGGTGTGGCGATGGGCTCGCCTTGCGGAGGGGCCTATGCGAACTGCATCATGGCACAATGGAAGAATTCCCTGTTGTTTCAAGACCCTACATTTAAAAGGCAAGTCGCCTGGTACACCAGGTACCAGGACGACATGTTATTTTTATGGAAGGGTTCTCCTGATGATATTCCTTCCTTCATTGTTACTATCTCTAATTTAACTAGTTTTTTGGAATTCACTTATGAATTCCATCACACTTGTATTAATTTTTTGGACATTTTGTTACACAAGGATGAGCAGAATTCAAGGTTTATAGGAAACCAACATATTCTAATGGTTTCTTACACTATTCTAGTTGTCACCCGTACCATCAAAAGAAAGCCGTGGTAAAAGGGCAAATGGTACGGGCAGCTAGGATGGTTACTGAAGAAGGGGACTTCCTAATTGAATGTGCTAACCTTTCAAATATGTTTTACAATAGAGGTTACCCATGTAAAATGGTGGAGGAGATCATGGAAGAAGTGGTACAAAAGCGTAGTGTAGGCCACTTTAGCCCCATTTTAGGCATACAATTGCAACTTTACACAGATGAGGGTCAAGGCAATGGTAGACAACACACTAATTTAATTAATAGTGACCGCCAGTACAACCTAAGGTTCTTGTGTAGCTTTTCCATGGATCACCATTTTATTAGGAACATTTTATGCAAGAATTGGAGAATACTATCAAATGACAGGAACATTCAGGGGATGCTTGAGGGTCTCCCGGCTATTACATTTAAAAGACGGGTCAACCTCAAAACTCTTTTAGAAGCTGGTAAACCTAAGACAAGAACACACACACTAGGCATGACAAAATGTGGTTTTTGCAGACAATGCGGATTTATAAAAGAAGGACACTCTGTAAAGATTAATAATATTGAATACAAAGTCAGGGGTAAATATAATTGCAATACTAGGGCAATAGTTTATGTGGCAACTTGCTTAGCTTGCCACGCCTTCTACATAGGAAAGACTGAGCGCAAGCTGAAACAGCGTATTTATGAGCATTCCTATGCCATCTCAAAAAAAGAACAAACAAACGCCTTGGCTTGCCACATTATTGAACACCCAACCCACTATTTTAAATTTACAGTATTGAAACAGGTAGACGACACCCCATATATAGATCCATGGCAAATTCAGCTTGAGATGGAAGAATTGCTTTGGCAAATAAAAACCGCGGCCTGCTTCCATCCAGGTTTGAATGAACAAATATCAATTGCTTGCATTCTGAAAAAACTGGCTTTAAATAGATAGCTTTATAAGACAGTTTCATGAAGTAAGCATTTTGTGTTATTCTTGTTTAACTTCCATTTTAAAAAGCATGCTGTTAGCCTTTTAGATTGAAGGTTTATTTACACACTTTTTTGTGGACTCAATACTATTTTCAGTTTAGTATGACTTAACAGCTGTTAGTGTAACCATTAGCTAATTGTTTTACATAAAAAGTATTTTTTATAACCACAATTCACACTTGAGAATGTATGAAATTATGCAGATTGTTCTGCCCTCACATTGATTGATTTATTTTTATGCTGTGCTGATATAGCTTTTTAGTAAGACATTACATGTTTTTAAACTTTTAACTTGATTTGGTTAATTTAGGACTAATAAGTTGAGACGTTAGTAGCTATTACACGGTTGTCTTAATTAACTAATGTTTCAATTAACTAACTTTTTAAATACGAACTGTTGCCTGTGTCCCTGTTTGTTCGTTTATTCTGAAGCAGGAAGGGCACTGAGCCTTCCGAAAGTGCTTAATTTATTAAATCAAAGTTCTATACTTCACTCAGTGGTTTACATCGTCATTCATTCAGCTTTCAGCTCCGTTTTCTTATTTTGTGCGTTCTCCAGTTTGTTTAAGTCTTTTTAGTCCGTCAGTTGCTTGTGTTGTGTGTGTGTTTTTTGGGAAAGGTATTTGTTTTGTTGTTTGTCGGGATTTTGGTTTGTCGGGCATGTGAAGTTTCGTGTTTTGAACTTTTTTTTTTTTCGTTTTTTTATGTCGGTTATTTCGTTGTCTGTGTTTTGGCGGATCGATGTTATCAGGTAGCCCCATATATATATATATATATATATATATATATATGTATATATATATATATATATATATATGGGTCTACATCACATCACCTAAAACCCATTTGACTGACTTTCATTTCACCGAAACCAAATCACCTAATTTCAAAATGCTGAAAACTCATTTGACTGAATCACATTTCACCGAAAGCTTACAATGCTAAATTTCAAAACACTAATGTTAAACCATAAACAAACATACTCATAACACTGATAACTATCTCTTTCCAGATCTTAAAAACTACTTACTTACCCTCTAAACAGAAACCAGACAATATAAAACCAAACTAAGTTGGGGGCTATGCCCTGCACAACACCAATGAGGGGCTGTGCCCCCCACACCTCCCCCAACTATATATATTAACTCCAGGATCGTATAACAGTGGGGAAAAGCGCATAAACCTTTTACTTGCCTTAAAGTACTCTACACGCTGCCACTACTGCTCGGAATGCACAAAACATCCACCCTATTACTTTAGATACTTCCCATAAAAATGTAAACAGACATACCCACATTTATATATAAGAACACTGCAAAATCCTGAAAGCCCAAAATCCTGAAACCCAAAATCCTGAGACCAAAATCTTGAAAGTTCAAAATGCTGAAAACTCAAAATACTGAATCACATAATACTGAAAACACCCAGGATACCAACACTTACTACATTCCAGCA
>NC_056745.1:341874690-341904690 GCF_019279795.1 Protopterus annectens | reverse complement strand
AAGAATAATAATTCCCAGACTACCTCATGAAACTACAAACAAGCAAATGAAAATAGCAGTAAAAAGGCACAATAATAAACAAAATGAATGGCTAAAAACACAAAATAACTTTCTTTTATTAAAAAGTCCAACTTTGTTTTATGAAATAAAGTTATTTTGTGTTTTTAGCCATTCGTTTTCCCAGAATGTTAGCACCTTTGTCATTGAAATAAATAAATACCTCAGGAGCATAATAAAATCCACCAAAACCAAGTTTTAGGCTAAAATAGATACTCAAGCCAAAGACAATCACAAGGCATTTTTTAGTTATGTTTATAATCTCAAAAGCACAACACTGAGCTGATTGTGAACGATGTTACCTACATGAAGATATAGATATCCTACTGGCCAATAAATTTAGCTCTAACTTTACCCCTCTATGCAGGTTTTGTACCAAATGAATGGAGAACAGCTACAGTCATTCCCCTGCATAATGAAAGTCCTTCCATATACCCCAGGCAATTTCAGACCCATAAATCTAACCAGCCTCAAATGCAAAGCCAAGGAAAGAGTTATGGATTTAATCAATCAGGACACAGGGATCCTCCAAACACTGTAATCAATCAGGACATAGGAATCCTCCAAACACTGTAATCAATCAGGACATAGGAATCCTCCAAACACTGTAATCAGTGAGGACATAGGGATCCTCCAAACACTGGACCTGTCTCAGTTAGGATTCATTAAAGGCTGGTCAGTTTTATTCAACCTTGAAGATTTTTTTAAAAGGTCACTAAAGCAATGGATGAAGGCAAAATGGTACATACTGCATACTTTGACCTGGCCATATCTTTTGACACAATTACCCACTCAGACATAGTAGAAAAGCTAAATAAATTGGGAGTAAACCCATATGCCAACTGTTGAATTGCCATCTGGCTCACAGATAGGTTGCAGATAATCAAAATAGAATAAAGAGACCAGTCACCAGTGGAGTCCCTCAGGGTTCTGTGCTTGGACCTCTCCTGCTTGGCATCAACTTTTCTGAAGTTAAAGTCAATACTAAAGGGTCCTGGCTGACTGGGTTTGCAGATGGAGGCAAGCTAGGAGCAGTCATTGACTCCACAAATGACTTAGCCATCCTGCACAAAGGTTGGTTTCACATAAATAATTGATGACAAGATCATGGATTGAAACTAAATGCCAAAATATGCATTATTGTATCCTTTGGGAAGCCATCTACCCTAGGAGACTACCATATTGACAATACACCTATAAGACTTTATGCAGTTATTTAGGATTTGTGAACTTATGGGCACAGTGACCTAACTTTTAATCAGCATGTGTCTATTGCTGCAAGAAAGTCCTTCTATGTTGCACAGCTTACAAACAAAGGGATTGTGTCTAGAGTTAGTGATAGCATTGTCTCCCTTTACACAGCCCTCATTAGGCCAGTCACTGAATATAATTCTATCACTATACCTGGTGTCCTACAGACTGCTAAGAGCTGACCTGTATCTGGCTTACAAGGCATCCTCTGACCCATTACTGATGGATTTACTGCACATTAGCAAGTCAAATGGCATCAAAAATACTCAGTCTAGGGAACTAAACTTCTTCTACAGCATCAAGAGAACCGTTTGGAGAGACAGGTATATCTCACAGAGGATGCTGTAGAACAAACTCTCCATCCACATAAAACAAAGTTCATGCTTGTCCATATTTAAGTGTAACTTAGATCTATGGTTGGGAAACAGAAATTTTACCCCAGGATTGCCCCCTGTACTACTAAGGGATAGAGGCAGCTCCTAAATGCTTTATCCCATGTTTGGGTCCCCCCAAATTATCTATGTTATGATCCCAGTTATTCTCATCATTTGCAATTTATAGTTATTGACCATGGGATGGGGAAGGCCAATCTATAACCAAATGAGATTTTTATTTTTATTAGTTATTTTGAGTACAAAAAGGAAAACTAGCTAGCCTTAAAATGGCCTGCAAGGGCAGCTGGCCTAATACTTACTTGTAAACCTATGAAGCTATAATGCGGGATTTATCATAGCTACAGCAATTGTTTTATTTAGCTAGCATTTGTTTTGGAATATAAAGCACATCACCCAACCTCTAAGTGCAAAAAATCTGGGCAAAGGCAAATACTATATGGGCACAAAGGCCCAAAATCAGGGGCATATTTTAAATATTGCTTTTATAAAGTTGATAAAACAAAAGGTTTTGTGTTAGGATGTATTAAGGATATGAAGTCTGGCACTCAAACATGTGTCATTATTGAGTGACTTTAATCCTTAATGATTTCTCAGGAAGCCACAAATTTTATGAGGTACAGACCACACACAAAAATCTGGACATTCTGTGAAAATCTGGATAGTTGACAAGTATGATAAAGTGACTTTCTTCACATAACAGAATTTATCATTTTTTATTGTTTAAATTAAGTGTACTGAATTGATGTCCATTGCAACCATGATGTTTTGCAGTAATTGCAAAACAAACTGTATGTGCAGTAAAGAGCTTGCACTTCACACACGACTATTGCAGTAACACAATCATATACAAGTAGAAACAACAGATTAGGAGATACGCTGGACGACTAGTTTACGCATACCAAGCAGAGGCTGTTCACTTCTGAGTTATCTGAAGAGCATTAAAGTTTATTAATTTCCTATCAACATTTACATTTCTGTTGAAGTACAACATGGCCTTTACTCAGGCAGACAGTGATGGCTGATTAAGATGTTGGAATATTACGTCTACAGTGTTATTCTCAATAATGAAAACATAGGCATCATGCATCTCACTGAATGAATATTTAAGGAAACATTTCTGTTATGCAAGGAACAAGCAGTACAAATCTCTCTTCCAAATCTTCCCATATGTAAAGATAATCTCATTATTCTAATAATAACATAGGGATTTGATGCCTACAAAAAACGTTATGGCTTCATCCATGTAAAGACATTGCACTGATAAAACTCTATACTGAGAGCAGGCTGACAACAGGTATTTTGTAATCGGGCCTCATGTGTAACCCTGTTTAAAGATAGGCCTTACACCAAAACAAGTTCCTTACACTGAGAGCAGGTCTTTTTGAATCAGGGCAGACTTGGGCTGTGTGAGCAACTCTTTTGAATCTGGCCCCACATGTGGTCATCTGTGTAACTAACAGCATTCGTGCCTAAAGCTTAGTGCAATCCCTTACTCCTGAATTTCTGCAGTATTTGCACACCTTCTGTATTACTTCAGAATAGGACAATTTTTAGCCCTCAGTGTCTGCTTCACTGTCAACCTTCAGCTAGAATTCAGTAATGACAACAACAACCCACACAGTTGTACCTATTCTGGAAATGCATGTACTTAGTTCATGGTACTGTACACTTCACAGTGTATGACCTTAACCCCTTTGCCTTTTGCGTATACCAATACTTTGAGACTTGGCCGTGTCTAGCTGAGATACAAGTGCTGCATTTCATTGCACATCTGCTGGTAAGATTCTTTAGTAACCCTGTAAGGTGTTCAAATATTTCAGCCTCATCTCCTTTATCTCAGCAGCTGCAGTCTACTAAACATTTGTGGAAACCCCATTTTCAGACACAGCACTGTGATGTGACAAACTTTACTTGGTTCATTAAATAAAACTAGTAGGTCTGATGGTAATCTATGGTATTAGAATATACATTTTCTTTCTGTGGTTGGCAGTATGAAATAACAAATGTATACTATTCTACAGATTAGCAATGTATTAATAATTAATCGGAGTAAACCTTTTGATCTGGACAGCCTTAAATGTTTTGAGAGAAGATGCTGCTTCTATTGTATTACAATAATGTAAATGCTCAAAGTAAGAAAATCTGTAGATTAAGTATAGACATAACAGCTGTACTCGCCTCTGGCATTTTTTAATAAGGAGGTTATCTTGGTGATAGCATGACCATGAGCTGATCATGAACAACAAATAAAGCATTCTTCAAGCTTGCCATCCATTGAGGTATGTTTGCATTTCCTGTGGTTAGAACACTTCCAGCCTATGCACTTTCACATATACTAATCTTTTTAATTGCATAAATTATTAAATAATAAAGTTGCACGTGCAAAGGAGGTCTGAGTAACTGAAGATTTCAAAATCTAGAACTACATATTTAGACATATGGCCCTCACAGTACTTTGACAGGCAAAGGAAGCCATAACTATACCAAATAAATATAACTAAATCAACCTCTGAAGCAGTGAAGTGCCTAAGGCTGAGCAGCAAAGGAGCATAGTAACAAGGCAATGGCTAGCATCACTTCTTCTTTGTTCCAAAGTTTGATCTTCAGTTTAGAATACTGATCTGGAGATTCTAACCCCCAACCCCCACCACACAAACGCACACATGCACACACACAAACACACACACACGCACACACAAACACACACGCACGCACACATGCATGCACGCATGCACACACACGCGCACACATGCGCACACACGCACATACAAACACACACGCACGCACACATGCACGCACACACGCATTACGCACGCATGCATGCATACACACACAAACACATGCACAGACGCACGCACACACATATACACACACGCGCGCACGATCTCCGTTTCATTTTTTGTTTCTTGATGATCCAGTTTTCTCCAACATCAGAAAGGCATGAAGCTTCTTAGGCTGACTTGTTACAATAAAAATCCATAGCGCTGTACTGTAATGTGCATCTTCGTGGGTCATCCCTATACCCTTTGGCTCATTGGAGTTAATCTGGCTAACAAAATAAAATAAATAAATAAAATAAAGTCTCATGCTATTAGTTTCAAATGTTCAACACAATAAGTCTAGTCTAAATTTCTTATTCACAAAACTAAATTCTTATGAGGATTGAAGCAGACAATACAAAACCATGACATAGCTCAAACTGGATTTCAGATTAGAAAAGTGTCCAAGTTAACTCCAGTAACATTAAACAAAGGTTTCTGTACAGTTTAAGCTTAAACAGGCTGCTATAGAAATGCAATGAATTTACTAGTTCGTAAAAGTAATGTACATTGCTATAAGTGCTACACACTTATATGTGAAATTATGGGGTCTATATTACTTTATCGAATAGTAAATTTATAGAAAACTTAATAAGTCGACTCCTAAATATCGAACTGGAATGAAGCTGAACAGTAAAAATAATGGAAATGAAAATGTCGAAATGTTATACTTGGCCCGCTTCACAACCCGAGCCTTTGTGTCATTCTTTATTCATGAAACATAAAAGAAACAGTACGTCACTTCAACTGCGACTCATGGTAACTAGTTATTCAAACGGTGCACTGCTACCAATCAAAAATAAGAATGGAAAAACTAAAGGTAATATTTAACTGCTTAATCCAGCATTCTGTACTCCTTTACACTTCTAAAACATAAATGGAAAACTCAGCTATCTCATGCTCTACAAACTTTTTATTCCTATTAAACTATATGTATTTAAATTAATACTTATCTGTGCAGTTCAATTAGACTACTTCCAGATAGTGTCAAATACAAAGTATTGCTAACATACACAAAGGCAAAAAGACTTTATATGAAATGGATCATACGATTTTCTGTAGCTACAGGAGACTACACTTTTAACAGCATGGCTACAGCAGTTATAAACTCAATAATTGAATACTCTGCTCTTTTTTAAACACTGATTGCATACAGGAATATCTCTCCATAGTTTTCTGTTTTTTAGGAAATGGAGGATACCCTGACTTTAACTGCATCCCCATCTCATTTACTCTGTTTTGCTCTCATATCAGCACATCTAGAACTGCAGGAATGTCACAGATTCATCTTCATCTTCCCAGTAAACACCTCAATCACCTGTGCCATCCCTTTACATAGTTCTGGGTAAGAGGCAAACATAACTCATTTAAAGCTGAAACGTTCCAGAATGAGATTGGAAACATGGGAGGAAATCTATTGGGACCTGCATTTCTTGTGTGCTGCTTTTTCAGTCGCCCTAAAACATAGGTTTCGAGAAATATGTAAGAAGTTCTTTACCCTCAACAGGGAATGTGTCAGAAAGTGTGTGGAAAGCAGAAACAACTTCATTTTCAGAAACAAATGACAGTGCAATCAACTTTTTAACTGCTAGCTGAAAAGTTGAAATGTCCATAATGTGTTGCTAAACCTACTGACTGCACTTTGCGCCATACAGTCTGGGCAAAGTGGAAAAAGCAACCTTTACTAATCACTTCAGCAAAGTTATGCTTTACACTTTTGATAGACATTTCAAAGTCTATTATAATAAACTTTACTGTTGGCTCATAGTTTACTGACTCTAATAGAGAAAATAAACATTCCCATAAATAGTTGTATGCCTTGAAAGACTTTTTGGACATCAAGCAGTACACTAAAGGTACACTTTTACAGTTTCCACCAAAGGATATCAAAGCATGTATAGAATACAATTGCTGACATAATCATCCCTTTGTCAGAAATATAGCATCCATAAACCAGATGGTACTTTCACACAAATTTTGTAAGTTGTCCTTAGTACTGAATACAATAACATGCACATTATTCTGCACCATTCTCTTTTGTATAAAGTGGCCTTCTTTAAGTCAAAACTTTGTAGTATCTACACTACCTTATGTACTGCCTATAGACTTGTGTCAAAATCTTTTGTTTCCTAACACGGTTTACTTGTTGAAGCATTGACTGTCTTGATGGCAAAGATACAGTTGTCTCTACGGACGTTAAGGCTACAACATCATCTACTAATACAGCATGTGTACTTCTGGACACCCGAGCAATTTATTTCAGTGCATGACACGCTTTATATTTTTCAACTTCAGTAACATCTGAAGCGTGATCATATCCTACAGATTTCAATAATATTTCACCGCCAACTTCCTTTTCTGTCACTGCTCTACCCTTGCATTTGAACAATAACTTGAATCTACAGCACCAGTACTTTCTTCGTTTTACTACCTTCTCCAAGTTATAAAGATATCCATAAATACACAACATTGGTTTATTTTTCTGAGACATAACTGTCTTGTAGATATTACCCACAACATCAGGACTTGGGTATGAGTTGGCAGCCATAGTTCGCATTAGACAGTGCTATAACGCACAATACGTCAGTAAACATAGTGCAATTTAAATCAACTGACTCGGCACTTTGTTAAAAGCATGATGTCAACATTTACCATTTCTTTTTAGTAACACATCATGCACGTTTACTGTTACATGCATAAGAAATATGTAAACCATTTAAATATATGATGTTTTTCATATAAATATTGGAATGACTCTGACAGCAGTTTGTTTGTACATCACGTCATCATCCTGAAGTTGGCCAACTATTTATTTTCGAAAACTGTTTATTCATTCTAATTAGCATTCGTTGTGATCAGGGTTCGATATTTAGGGGTCAACTATTATATTTTTGATAAATGTATTATTCAATAACGTAATATAGACCCAAAATTATGTACTTCTGTACAGAACAAAAATGCACACACATGGACACGGACACACACACACACACACACACACACACACACACACACACACACACACACACACACGTGACTCTTGTCCCATTTGATCTGCGGATGTGCAGTGCTTCCATTAGGGCAGTCAGAGACTGCTCTGTAGCCCAGGCACACAGTCAGCAGCCTGTGTGATACAGAGTATAGTGACAGGGCTTTCAGGCTTTCAGTCTTTTTATGTAAGCCACATTTTGGAGGCCCTGAATTCTCTTGGTTAGAAACCTCTGTGGTCTCTCCAGCTGCAGCAGATGTCTGGTGAGATACATACCGAAGGGATCATTGTACTCAATTATTGGTCTTACAAGGGTGGAGTACAGTGGAGTATAGTAGAGTTGTAACCTCATTAGTCTAGATGCGATGCCCTTATTTATGAGATGCTCAATGTCGAAGGCTTTCCTTATCACCTTGAGCACATGGTGATCGAAGTTTAGATTGCTATCAACCTGTGTTCCCATCTCTTGCACCACTGCATTTGAGCTTAGAGGGGTGCTATCTATATCATTATTAGCAGGGGCTACTTCTTTGCCAAAGTGGATAATGAGGCATTTTTTTGCATTTAGATTTAGTCTGTGACTTTGGCAGCAATCATTGTCTGAGTCAGCCCCTTCTGTAATATGTTTACATTATTGGGGGACTCAATTATTATACCCAGTTTGCAGTCATCTGCAAACTGGGTAAGCCACAGGCCATCTACTTTTGCCTGGACCTCAGAGAAATAGCTTACAAACAGTAGAGGGCCAAGCACAGATCCTTATGGTACCTAAACTGGTAACTGGTCTACTTGTGGAGGTGGGCTCCTCAACATTGACAGTGTGCATTCTCTCGGTAAGCCAGTTGGCTACCCATCTAGTGACATATGTGTTAATCCCCATATGGGACAGCTTCATAATGATCCCTGAGTGGGGGATTGTGGCAAAATCCTTGGCTAAATCATGATAGGTGATATGTACTGCTTTGCCCTCATCCAGGGCTTTGGTGATATTTTCAAAGAAGTCTACCGGGTTTAAGCAAGATCTACCCTTGACAAAACCATACTGGGTCAGTTCAAGAGTTTGAATGTCACCTGTTTCCTTGTTCATAAGGTCCATGATGATTCTTTCCATGGCCTTGCAGATAAGGCTGTTTAGGCTTATGGGTCAATAGTTTCCTGGGTACGTTGATGGACCCCACTTTGTGTGAGGGGATTACCGTTGCTATTCTCCACTTCGCCAGAACAAAGACCGTGCTCAGGCTATGGTTAAAGACGTCCCTTGTGGTTCTGCTAGGTCTTGTTTTAGATTGTTTAGTAAGCAACCTGGAATGCGATCTGATCCCATAGAGGCTGTGTTTTTGGCTTTGGAGAGTGCTTGTATGAGCTGTTCTTTGGAGATACTCAGTAGTGAACTGGTGTCAGGAATGCTTTGGGGTATGGCTGGTGAGGATAGGAGGGTGAAGTTATTGCCAAAATCTGTCAGCTAGCAGGTTGTCAATTTCCTCAGGTTCAGTATGAGTTGTAACGTCCACTATAATTTGACACACATCTGGGCATTCCCTTTTAGATTTTTGGGCATAGCTAAAGAATGTGTTATAGTTGTCTTTAGTTAAAGGTGCTGATTTAGTCTCATAGCTACCCTTAGAGGACTTAACAAGATAACTGATTTGCTTGTTCAAGCTGTGGGGGGATATTCTGCCTCTGTTGAGTAAGTTCCCACTTGTTCTTAAACCTCAGTTTCTTTCTTTTGTTGTATAACTTATTTATACTTACAGTCCTCCAGGGTGGCTTGTCTTTTGGGGCTTGTTACATTTGTGTGCTCTTCTGCATAAGAGTCATTGTTGGCTGTGTTAGCAGGGGCTTTGAACATTTTTATACTATCACTTAGTAGGTATAGTTTGCTTTGGAGAAATGTTTCAGTTTTTTTTTTTGCTCCTGTGAGGGTGTCAGGTCTGATCTTTACATCAAACCAGACTGATTTATGGTCTGACCTTACCAGGGATGGCAACATAGAGGGGGCAGTTGGTGAGCACTAGGTCTAAGACATTTCAGCCCCTTGTGGGGTTAACAAAATCCAGGAATCTCAGACAGCTCATGTTTTTGTTTGTATAAGTTGCCCAATTGATGGAAGGATAGTTGAAATTTCCCATGACCAAGGTGTTTGGCTGTGTACTGAGTGACTATAGTAAGTCTGGGTAGGTGGTGTGCTTCTCCTGGTCAATGATGTGGGACCTGTAGCTAGAAGTGATGTGGTAGGGTATTTTGCCTATAGTTATTTGGACCTGGAGTAGCTCAAGACAGTCATACGGTTTTACTAGTCTTGAGATGTATTTGGCTTTAATGAAGATGGATACACCTTTACTTTTGCTTCTTTCATGCTCATTTTGAGGTCTGAACATGTGAAAGGCATTGTAGCCTTGTATGGCCAGGGTGCTCTCTGCAGGCTTGAACCAAGTTTCAGTGACTGCACAGATGTCAGCACCTTCCAAGGTGAGGCGTGCTTCTAGGGAGTGCAGTTTACTGTTTAGGCTCCTAGCATTATGCAGCATGACCTTCAGTTTGTCTCTAGTGGATGTCTTTACATCAGAAGTGTTGTTGTTTTGACATTGCCTAAAAGAGGCACTATGGGGGAGGAAAGTGTCCTTGCCAGTATCCAAAAGACTTGAGGAGACAGGTGAAGGCCATTTCTGGCAAAGTAGCGTGGTCTGTCGACCATGTTTTCCCAGGCTGTCAGATACTGGACCCCTCTGGAGTGACACAGCAAGCTAAGCCAATTATTGAAATCAATCCTTTTTTTTGTCTTTATTGTAGCATTATCCTAAGTGCAGAAAGAATGTTGCTTACAGCTAGGGACATACTTGCCTGGGACACATAATCTGAGAGTTCAGTCATATATCTCTTCATATAGTCCAGAGAGGTACATCTCAAGTCATTCACTCCAGCATGTACTATGGCAGAGCCATAACAATAATTGTTGCTGAGTCATTTGAGTGCTTGCATAATTTGATGGATCCTGGCACCTGACAGGCAGATGACCATGACCTTCACCTTGTCCAGCCTGCTGAGGGGGACATCTGTGTGTCTCACTATTGAGTTGCCTATGACTAAGACATTAGGTTTTGAGGTGTTTTGCCTTAGGGGCTTAATTGTTGAGCACTGATACGTGTGCTGTTATGTGTAGTGGTAGATTCTGTTTGTGTATCAGTATGTATAAGTTGTTTGCAACTTGGGAGGTCTCTAGTCTTTTGACATGCTCTTAGTGAGTACCTCCACATATGTGGATTTATGTGTCTTGACCTTATCTTGTATGAGTGGACAGGTGTGTCTGCTGGCAACCTGTTTGATGTCTTGTTTATTTTTATGTGAGAGGACTAATTTTAATTTCAAGGTATAGTTACATCTCTCACATTCCATTTGTTTGCTTTAGTAGCAAGTGGTTTTCAGTATGCATGAGGAAATTGCTACATTGCCTCAGGATGCCCATGCCAATCAGGCTGGCTGGAGAAATGTTGGGAAACTGACTGCCCATAGTAGCAGGTAATTCTTAAATACTAATTTCTGAGAGGGCAAATTAGATCAACTCCTGCTCTGGGATATATGAGGGGACTTATTCTATACAAGATCAGGAATGGAAAGTGGGGCAATGCTTCTCAGTGGTCAGCTGAGTTGCCTGCAGTGCAGAAGTTCACAGCTGCATTGCCCACAGACCAACAGGGAGCCTCCGATGTGTGATGCACAGCTATAGGCAAATGCAAGGCTTATATACAGTCAAAATTAAACAGTTTTAAACTAGTCTGCCAATAGGAAATCACACAAAGATCCTTCCTCCAGCAATCCCCAGGTCAGAGAAGAATATGTAAACAATCTTCTATCACAAGGGTACAGGGGAACCCTTTTTAATGCAATATGGCTGAATTTGAGTTCAAGTGTATGAAAAACTGTCTAAATTCAGCAAGTCTAGATCTGCCCTCGGATTCTCTATGCCTTGCATGGTGTGCAACATTAGTGCAGGTGCTCCAGCAGGCAATATATCTGCCATGCGATCTAGGAACAGCCTGCAGGGGTGTGCATGAGCGCTCCTGCACTAGTCCTGCACGGATTAAGCCCTTGTATGCAAATCACCCCATTTGCAGGAGAAATCCATGCAAATGAGGTGAATTTGCAATCCAGGAAGCTTGGCAGCCAGCTGTGCAGGACTAGTGCAATCTGCAGAAATGTACTCGGTTAGTAACCGAGTACATTTCTGCAAAAAACAAAATGGAGCTGAGACAGCTCCAAATAAAGGCTGCATATCAGTCAGGAAGCATGCCAATGGCCAAGTAAAAAGCCATTGACATTGTAAATAGCATAAAAAATTAAAAAATCAATTATTATTTTTTAGCCGATCTCAGCTGTTTAAGCGTAGGGCAGGGGCGCACAAATGGGATCGGGGGGGGGAAATAACAAAATAAACCTAAAATAAGCATTCTAACTAAAATCACTATTCTGCCATGCAAATCAATGGCAGGCAAAAGACAACATGGCCAGTGAGTAGTGGTTGCTAAGGGAGGAGGCTCAGTGTGAGACATGTAACTATGCATTAGCAGGCAATTCTATGCAAATGAGGGGAATGATCGTGAATCCCAGTTTTCCCCAGCATGCTAGTCAGGTCCCAACAATGTAAGAGTAGGAATAGCGTGGTGCATGCCTAGGAGTTAGCTGACATCATGGGGGTGTGTGTCAGGCATACTGTAAGCAGATTGTGGCTCAGGTTTGCTCCTAGCTAAACACAGCTAAGCAAGGGGTGTGTCTGACTCTGCCTAGCACTCTGTACATTGCCTAAGCAGGTGTGCGCGCCACGCACCGGGTTTTAAAGGTTTAAAAAATAAGTATAACCGGGAAATAGCAGCTTTGTGCACATCTGAGCACTCTGTTTGCACGGCGCGCCACCTGGCTTAAACAGCAAGGCAATGGGAAGGGAAAACAGCAGTAGGAAGGTAATCTAGGAGAATTAGCATAGCTGGCAGGTGAAATGTATCAGAATCAGCCAATTACACAGGCAGCAGACCAGCCCAGCCCAGAACACTACTATAAACTATGCAAACACCTTACCCTCTGTTTTTTCCCACACTCTACACCACCGGTGTAAACAAGCGGGGAACTTTTAACACTAACAACAGCAAAATGATAGGGGCTGTGGTGGTGAGGATGTGAATGCGGTCGACCATCCCACAGTCAGGAGACGGAGAAGAGTGTACAGACCTAGGGTAACCTATCAGGGGCTACATTAGCTGGAGATAAGTGGAGCGCTATAGGGTTGACAGGGACCTCCTACATCAAATTGTTGAACTGTGCTGGCCACACCTGACACACAGAACTAACAGAGGGGAACCCATCCCAGTGGATACCAAAGTATGTGTAGGTCTAAGAATACTAGCTACAGGTACCTTCCAAAGGCCAACTGGAGATATGATGGGGATCTCACAGGCATCAGCATCCAGGCTTCTCCACCAATTCCTGGATGCCATGTCAGCACATGTCAGTGAGTACGTATATTTCCCCAACACCCGTGAGGTGTTGGCCAGCAATATGCAACTGTTCCACCAAATAGTAGAATACCCTGAGATAGTGGGTGCTATAGACTGCACGCACATATGCATCAAAGCACCACCAGGTGAGCAGGGTAGGGTCTACATCAACCGCAAGGGCTTCCCCTCCATCAACTGCCAGGTCGTGTGCGATGCCCAGGGCATAATAATGAATGTATGTGCTGGCTGCCCTGGAAGCTATCATGATTCCCACAAATGGCATCTGATGCAGCTGTACCAGAGATTTGCCAATGGGGACATCCTTCATGGTCATCTAGTGGGGGATGCTGGATACGCACTGGAGCCGTGGCTGATGACACCCATCAGAAATGCACACACACCTGAACAAGAACTCCATAATTAGGCACACTCACAGACCAAAATTATAGTAGAGTGTGTGTTTGGGATGCCCAAGTCACAGTTCTGGTGCCTGGATGCATCCGGTGGAGCCTTGCAGTACTCACCAGCTACATGTACCCAAATTGTCCTCATATGTGCCATGCTACACAATATGATCCTGTGGAAACAGCTGCAGCAAGAACAGCACTGGGCAGGGCCACACAGCCCCCCACCATCGCCAAAGCCTGCACAGGCACAGAGTGACTCGGAGGAACAACCTGAGCCTGCCCCAGTAGGCAGAAGGAGGCATGCCCAGTATGCCCTGACCATGGCAAAGAGGCAACACATAGAACATACACTGACACAGGAGGGACCCAGGGAATAACACCTCTCTCTGACTCTCACATACAGTAAAAGGGATGCCAAACATTACACTACCTATAATCAACCATGTGTAGGGAGTGTACTATGTGCATCTGACATAAGCAGCCTTGCAGCACCACCCTCAATACTAGAACACCCACAAGGTAGGTGACTCACACATGTCAGTCAGGGGGGGATCACATACCCAACAACAGTCACAGCCAGCAAGACAAGTGTAGACAAACACAAACTAAGGCTGTGCTACGGCCTATGAATGATGCCTATGGGTAACCTCCCCCCAGGCCTATACAGACAGACTACAGTAGGTCAGGCAGTAGGATGTCAGTTCTGAAGGGTAGGAAGTCAGAAACTAATATGTAGGTAAATAAAAGCTAATATCTGTAGTATACTGGTATGCCTCTAGTCAGCATGATAAGTAAGACTACAGAATAAAATGGAGTACCTAACATACCAGTACAGTCATAGCAAATGTGTACAAGTGTCAGGTGTGCCTCCCCATCTTACGTAGAAATGTAGTAACAGTCAGGTGTGCCCCCCAATCCTGTGTAGAAATGTAGAAATAGTCAGGTGTGCCCCCCCAGCCTATGTAGAAATGTAGTAACAGTCAGGTGTGCCCCCCCAATCCTGTGCAGAAGTGTAGAAATGTAGAAATAGTCAGGTGTGCCCCCTCATCCTATGTAGAAATGTAGTAACAGTCAATGCCAAATGATCGATGGATACCCTGCAGAAACAGTATGCTACCTTTAGGTGTACAGCACATAGGTCAGCACTGCAATACAGACTACCTGGACTCAATCCACATGTTCAGTACATATAGGCATACTGGGCATGCTCACACACTTAGAGAAACTAAGACAATGTCAGTCAACAACATAGTGAAAGGTCATACTGGGCATGCTCACACACAAACACATGAAGGCCATGTCTGCAAACACCAGTGGACCAGACATATCTGGCAGTCGCAGATGTTAGTGCAGACACTCCTCAGTATGCACCACACATGCTTTGCACACACAGTGGACAGGAATACAGACATATATCTAAGGCCAACACACTATAATAAGCCAAAGGTAGACGTACATAGATGAGTGGAAGAGGGTGACTGTGACAAGGAGCCATCTAGGCCTGTCCTACCCAGCACACAGCCAAAGGGCCACAACCACATGAGGTTCAGATGTCACTCACTGTAGATACTAGCCACTAGTATCTGTCAGCATTATAGACTATGTGGTGCACATGCTAGCTGTGCAACATGACTGTACAAGGAAGTAGCCATCTAGCCGCTGCATACATGTACCTGTGAAATATGACCCTGTGTGTGCCCGCATGTGGTGTGTCAACCTCTAGATGAATGGGTTATGGCCCATGCACACACACTGCCCTCCCCATAGCCCTACTATGACAAGCCTGCTGAGGTCATCCACTGTGATATATACCTTTGGATGAGTTGTAGCCCAGTAATCTCCATGGCACGTCCCATAACTACATACTACTGTATACACAACATAGACCAGACACCCCAGGTACAGTTCCACATGTCATTGTACATGCATGTGGGAGGTGTGCACATCAAAGACACTGTCCATATCATGGACTAAGGAACACATACATGGCAAGCAATGCACAGAATTGGCCACACACAATAGTCACCCAGGTAACTGGATGGTGAATACAAAACCCACCTGTGTGGGCAACCCCAGACACTACAGCCTTGAGCCACAATGCAGACCATTGTCAAGTAGCCTGATGCCATGGTATACCCATCACGTAGCCTTGTATAGACATCTGGCACCGTCAACCACAACACACCAGTGAAGCAGTGCACACATTCATGTCAGTACTGGTACCTGTGTCTGTATGTGTGGTTTATGATGCGTATGACCACATTCACACTCACTACAACCCCCATTGGCATACTGAAGCATACTGTCTGATGTCAGACACCTCCAAATACCTTTTGCACATATAACCTCCGTATGACCCCTGTGGTGCATGTGATACCTTCTCAGTACTGTGTTGTGACAATCCCACTAGTGATGAGTTGTATTCCTGGCCCTGCCAAGTATGGCAATATGTGTGTGCATCCCTGTGTGAGTGTGGCTGTATTGACACTGACACCTGTTCATGCAGGCAGGCACGGGTACTATACCTACCACAGAACTACCATATCCCTGTTGCAGATGTCAGTCACCATCACATATACTTTCTGTGGGCTCCCCAACATGTAACCTATGTGACTCATCCAATAACTGTGTGGACATGTGATAGCACTGCTTAGTCATTGGGAGTTTGATACCCTGTACTGGTAGGTGTGTGACACAAACATGCCTAAGTTTTACTCTCCCACCCCTCCCTGGCTTTTCTGTGCCTCTGTCTGCCTCTCTTACTCCCTCTCTGGTGGATGTGGAGACTTTCACCTGCTTTGCTTAGGCAGCAGCATGTATATTTTAAGTGTTGCTCAGGATATGCTGATGGTCTCTGCATGAATTGCAGCCCTCCTCTAGCTGATTGCATGTGGAACAGCTGTGGTAACATTCCCATAGCAAATTGCATGGAAACACACACCAATATCTAGGAACATCATGTTGCTGTTGTGCCTTTCATTCACTTTGAGCAGGAACTCACTCTGTTGTTTGGCAAACAGCATCTCAGATGGACTGGGGTGTACCTCTAACAACGTACACTGTGGAAACAGGCCAACACACAGGAAGGGGATGTGCCTGACCTGACTACATACTGTAAGTGCTGCTATACTGCATTTGGAGTAATGTTGGTTTAACAGGGTGTGTGTGGATATGGCTGTCCTACATGTTTACATACCTGTCATGTCAGTGCTATGTTAATGAGGGAACACCCATCTGTAGGGCCATCTTTAGACTGGCCAGTGTGTGGTGCCTTTTGTTTCAGGTGTTACCCACAGAGCACATATCTGTGAACTGCAGAAGGTAGTGTGAGGATTGCAGTCTGTAGATGGTGAAAGCCATGAGAGTTACTGACTTCATATCCCTCATAGGACATATGGTGCAACAAACCCTGTTACAACAGTAAATGTATGAGGTTATCACAGTAACATGTCGATACTGGCCCTGTGTATGTGCCTCCAGCCACAACCCTGACAACCTTTGAACATATGTTGTGCAGTAAGTGGTGCATATGTACTGTACACCGTAATTAGTGACATCATATCTGGTAACAAGCCAGTGAGATATCAGACTGCTACACATGTAATGTACAGCAGGGGTTATATTTGATTACATAATCTGAAAATTCTGTGGTTGTGTGTACAGAACTGAGGTCTATGTACTTATGGCGATTGTCGGCAGTGTGTGTATTGCTAATATGTACCTTGGCCTGTGTACAGACTGTGGTAGATGTCATTGTTCTTGGTCCTGTTCTATCTGATCTTACATGCTGCTCCACTGTATGTTACCTTATCAGCTTACATGTTTGTAGGGCCATACACGTACATGTCCCATACCACGGACAGGCAGCGGACCACATTGTGTAGCGGCCCAGTATATGTAGGGTTAGGGTGTGGGTGGCACATATGAGGTTGGTGTTGAACAGATAGTCCATATACTGTAATAATACACTAGGATGCCAAATGTAGCTGTGGCTGTGTTCACATTGGTTGTGGTGATGCACTTACACACAGGTGTATGTTACTCTGCACTGTGGCATGCCTGTAGAGCCTGCTATCTTTGTGGAGGTACATGTGCATTCCCCCATAGGAAATGTAGGCCAGTGTTGTGCCAGTCTGCGTGTAGCCTGCACAGTGCTTTGACATGTCTAGCAGCTTAGTGTACTTACCCAGTGAGATGTAATGTCCAGTTACTTGCCAGATGTACTGCTGCCAGGCCACCATAACAGTCATGTATGTCAGGCAGAACAGTGGGATGCTGTACAGATGGATGTCAATATCTAGTGGGTGGTATGTGGCCATGGCACCTCCTTACCAGCGGTTATTATGCAGCAGGACAGACAGGGATGTGTGAATGCATAACCTATGGAGGCATATGTATACCAGTAGTTACGTGTTATACCCATCTGCATGGCTGTTAACATCCACATTGTCAGGATTGGTCCACATGTCTTGCACTAAGGGGTTATGTGTATACCTCTGGCCTGTCCAGAGTGTGTCAGACTGTTCACATATATTGGCCATTATCTCTGCTGTAGTCCACAGGAGCATTATATGCTAGCAGTGGTACTGTACTATGATGTCCTTAGGATGTCTGTCAATAGCCAATGGCGCACATGTTAAAAGCAGATGTGACCTCCCACACACACCATGTCTGTGAAGACAATCCATATTACAGTAGCAATACTCTACAAGTATACCTGCTATACATACCTGAACTCCCCTTGCACTGCGAAAGTGGGACTACAGGGGCTGAGGTAGGGCTACATTCCATGTTCAGAACATATGTTGGTGATATATGTACATATACTTATCCAGATATCTATATAGACATACAAATATACATATCTACATACATAGATGGATATGTATATGTACATAGATATACAAATAAACACCCAGATATATACATATACAGAGCAATATATGTCTACACATATACAGGTAGAGATACATATGCACATATACATATGGATATCTACATATATTTTGACAGTAGTAGGTATATCAGAATAGATATGTATGCACATATAGTTATTGATATCTACATATATACCAACATAACTAGGTATATCTGTACATCTGTACACATATGATATGCATACATATATAGCTCTATATATATATATATATATATATATATATATATATATATACACATATATATATATCTATATATACATATACGTATATCTATGTTTACATATATCTATATATACATATATGTATATGGGAGCGCTACAGAATCCTGAAAGCCCAAAGTCCTGAAGACCATCAGGGGTGAGCTGCCTTAAGGTATATGGATGTACATTACCAATACAATCCACCTTGGTTAACTGCAGGCCTACTGCCACCTGCCATACAGGCTGTTCTGCTTGTCAGTGTGCTTGTGATTGTGTTTTGTGCCTTGTTATGTAACAGTTACACCCCAGTGTGTCAACTGAGGTCTTTACCCCTAGGGATTGTCTACAGAGTGTAGCTAGAGGCTGCTGAACTATACACCTGCATTACTTACTGTTGATTGTTTGGTATCCTGTGTCCCAGTCTGTCTTTACTATTGTACTACTTGATGGCCTTGGCCTGGACAGCAACATTTGTTAACTTTTCCAGACTACTGTATTAGTATAACTGTTTCACATTTGTATTACTTAGTTTATATGGATGTCCGTGTCTAAACAGCTATATGACATGACATATACAACTGTAATAGTACACAAATACAGCTTTCCCATTTATGCACATCTGTGTGTGGTGTTATAGCCTTTGATATCTCTCTGGGTATATGTTGCAGGAAATGAATGTCATTTGTATGGGTGGCTCATACAGTCTCCAGTTGGTAAGGTGGTAACTGTAGGAATGGTGGCTGTTCCATATTTTGTGCACATACTACATATGTAACTTAATGTGCATATTTCTGCGTGTGTATGTTCATAGGTTTATGGGTTCATAGGTAGGTACTAGGCTATCGGCCCTGGGGCCTATACAAGCTCAGCCAAAAAGGTACCCTGGCTTTTGCCACCCAAGAAAATTATTTTTCTGTGCCACTGTCGAGCAGACCCATAGCTACACATGTGTAGTTACATATCTATCTACATATATATATATATATATATATATATATATATATATATATATATATGTATCCTAAGGATGCCCATGTTGTGTCTGGTCCTGGTTATGGGATCTGCAACACTTGGTAGTGTATTGCAGGGGGAACGTGTTTGGCTGTGGGGGGGTATACTATTCGTACAAGACGTATATTGTTTGAGGCCTCTTAACCCCATTAACGTTGCATGTGGACATACATGTTTTTGTTATTTCCCATTGTTATCTACAGATGTATCTCCGTATATACCTATATATATATATATATATATATATATATATATATATATATATATAATGTAAGCAATGCCTACACCCGTTAAGCAATTCTGAAGCTAACTCTCTGTAAGCAGATGTAACGGCAGGTTAGCAGTGCTTACCTCAAAACAAACCCATGCAAACCTGCTTACAACTGCTTTAAAGTGCCTTAATCACTCTGTATTCAATGGCCCATGTTCTGCCCAGCAACAAAATAAACAGCTTTTGCAAGGCTCAAACCCAGGACCCTGAACACCATAGCCAAAGTGATTTACTACTAAGCCATGTCAGACATGCATAACCCTGATGTTTTCAAAAACATATCATCCAGCCCAGTCATTCAACAGTACAGAGAATGTATTCCAACATTTAGTTGTATGTGTGTGTGTCAATATATTAATATCTAAACAGATACAACATATCTATATATGTATATATATATATATATATATATATATATATATATATAGAAATATATACATAAATATAAATATATATGAACATATATACATGCAAATGCCTACATCTGTAGATATGTATGTCTAAATATATATGGCAGGTTATATATATGTCAGCAGATATATATATCTTCCTTGTTATCCTCTTCAGCCATTTAAGCTGCATTAACCATAGCTAAGCAGTGGGCACACCCGAGCACCTATGGTTAGCTTTAATGGGATATGTAAAAAAATATAAAAAGGTTTGTTCATTTCATTTATGTGTGCTTTTGTTGCTGTTGTATACAAGGGGGCTGTTGGTGGGGATATGTGGACACCTATGAGCAGTCTCGCTCATTTCTGACCCATTTTTGCTGTTCTCCCTTGTGGGGGCCTATATATTCTGAGAGCTCTGCTCTCAGACATGCCCCCTGCACTCTTACACATCCCATGTAAGACTAGGAGCTCAGGCAGCACACCTCATTACTATGCATGACGCGCTGCTGTCCTGCTCCTAAATGGCCACCTCCGTGCAGGATAGTAAATCCAGGGGCTAGTCTATGCTAACTAAGCAATATTTCAGTGTAAAACAAGTACAGATAATAAACAGGGGCAAACAGTAAAAATAGTCAAAAAGGCACAAATTAATGCAGTAAAATAGCATCATACCAGATTACAAGGTACAGATCAAACTCAAAATAAGCCTCATTTCTTGTTTTTAGTTTTGAATGGTTTGGATTCAAGCAGAAACACTCTGGAACTCTGGCAAAGGATGCCAAACACAGAGCAGCTCTGGTTAATTGAGCTTAATCCAGAACAAAGACTCTCAGAATAACAGGCACACTAAGCCTTCAACTACCAATTCCCAGCTCAGAAGGGTGGACACTACCATCTCCTCCCACAAGAGTGTAGACCACAAACCTTTGTAATGTAAAATAACTGCCAGGAAGCCCAAGTGCTTAAGCCAGAACTAAGACACTTTTAGAAAAATAGACACAATAAGCCTTCAACCAGCAAATTCCCAACTTAGAAGGATGTAAGCTACTTCTCCTGCTACAGGTATGTAGACTACAAGCCTTCCTTATGTAAGATAATTAGTTTGAAGCCCAAGTGCTTAAATCAAAACTATGAGGCTTAGAATAACAGTCACAGCTGAATCAGGTTATTAACAACCAGTAATAAATGCAATTGAACACTTTTGACAACAAACAGCAAAAAGCAAAATAAAGTAATAAAGTAGGAAGAAGCACTGATACAGTAAGAGCAGCTGAATAAAATGCAATTTTTTAGTAAGTGGGAAGGGAGGAAACAGAAGATGATTCAAGTTTAAGAGAGCAAGGGGTGGGCCTTCCCAGCTGATCTCTCCATACTCAGTAGAATGAGCTGATGAGATGGGAATGGTAGGAGTTTCCAAAATCAGATTAATAGTAGGTGTGGGCAATCTCAAAAGCCATCATCTTGAAGAGTACAACAACAGTTGGGCAGGTGGTTGGGAAAATCAAATGCAGACAGAGATCAGCAATAGTCAAACAGAAGCAACTCAAATAAGTACTCAAGCTAAATAAAGACACCTCCAAAAATTTCTAGTTAAACAGGAATGATGTTTTTCAGGTTCTCCCACTACTTGAACTGGATGTTATTCACTGCCTGCAAAGGAATTATTTTCTAAATTTTCTAACTTGACCCTAGCCAAGACTTCTTAAAACTCCAACAAAACAAAAATACTTAAAATTTTAAAAAAATGTAATGTAAGAAAAGAAAAAAAAAACAAAAGTAGCCAAACCTTAAATGAAAAACTTCAATTCAAAATCAAATGCAGAGATCAGCAATAGTCATGCAGAAGCTAGACAAATAAGTACACCATGTTAGCAGAATTTACAGTTTTGAACTCCTTCAATTTGTTATTTTGCAATTCTCTTCATAAAATGTAATGTGCCTTGCTCTTAGACATGGACATACACAGATATATATAAGCAGTTAGCATTAGTATAAAATAAGTTAACTGTTTATTTCAGTACTCTGTAAATTATTTTCTCCCTGTTAAAGACTTCTTTAGTTGATTTGGATATTTTTCAAGGGTCTTAGTTACAGTTTTGATTATAACAAACTAAAGGGTTTGCTTGAGACCGGATGACATTTCTCTTGATGTAGAAGAGGTGCATGCATCCAGGCACCTGTTGATACTTGTATAATTCTAATACAAGTCCAAGAGGAGATGGGAATGGCCAGGTGTCTAGTACGCTGTCATGTCAAGGCATGCCATCTTATGGGAGCTAGAACTGAAGATGAACCTGTGGAAGTAAGTAGAATTACTGATGTGTTTAGAAAGTAATAGCTGAGTGTTAGCTTATCATATTAGAAATACACAAATAAAATTATAATAACAGCCAACCATGCTTTGAACCTCGAATGAAGCACACGTTTGTTTTTAAATTCTAAGGACCATGTTGGCAAATGGTGGAGCCATTTCTCTTCTTTTAACTACTCCACCAGCCTGCCTGAAATAATAGTCTCTATAGGGAAAAGTTTCTTGCCCAGTATACTCCAAAGGAGATTGCTTTGATTTCCTGTGTTGGAATTTCCCTCCTTGATCAACAGCTCATTTACAACCGTAGTTGTCTGCTGGTGGCATAGAAACATGTAGAATGATTCTGTATCAGTAACTACTATTGTTAAATTGTTTGGCACTTGGATATGTTCAGTTTCCCATTTAAAATCAAATCATTCCAGTATGACTGAATATCTCCTAGTGGCCAAAGGTTTCAAGATATTTTTCAGATATATAGTGATTGGTTTGGTGATGGAAGCACTGTTCTTAACAAGGAAGTAAAAAAGGAGGTCCACTTCATACAGTTAGATTGGCAGATTCTAGAACGGGTGGGTATCCTAGAGTGTTCCAATTGCAAAAAGCCAAGTAACTCAGTTGTGATCAGCCCTTCCTCAGCTCATTGGTCAAGTTTCTGCTAAATAAGAATGCAATATTCCATGATGATTTTCTTAATGGTCATGACATAGAACAAGGATAATTCCATAAACATTTCATTTTGCTGCTTATGTCACAAATAGCTATACCTCCCCCTTATCTGGCCTTGTGATTCTGAAAGTTCGGTCATGGTTAGGCTTTTTCAGTTTTGTGACTTTATCATCAGTCAGATTGTAAAACATCCTTCTAGAGAGGTATTCAAGAGTTTTCAGATTTCTGTCTCACATGCTTTTTCAAATGTGGCTAATGCATGTACCTCGCAAAGCACATGCAGCTGCTGGAGAGAGCACAGAGGTTCCTCACCAGGAGAATCTAGGGCCTCAAAAATCTACCATACGCAGATTGGCTAAAAGCCCTATCCCTCTACTCTGTTTCATACAGACTCCTCAGAGGTGACCTCTGTCTGGCATACAAGGTGATCTCAGACCCCATCTTAATGGGACTGCTGTATAATCCCCAGTCAAGATCCACTTGAGTAACCAGCACACGCAGCCTCAACCTGGTCTGTGACATCAATAGGACTTGTTGGCTGGACAGATTTGTGTCTCAGAGGCTCCCCCATCTGTGGAACAGACTCCCTCTCCACATCAAGCAGAGTACCTCTTTACCCCTTTTTAAGTGCAACCTGGATAACTGGATGGGAAATAGGAAATATATCCCTGGGATTCCACCCGTGTCCCTGCTGGACAGGGGCATCAGGTGATGATTCATCTATACATGGGCTAAACTCTTGACTAGGCTTATAATGGCCTCAGTGCCAAGAGCCTAGTAACTTCCTATGATCCTATGATAATGTGTGGTAGACTATGAAAGTTAAAGCTGCTAGTTATTTATTCTATTTGCATGTCGATTTTGAATGGTCCTGAATCTAGACTTGAAGTTTAAAGTGTTTTACAAATGTTTCAGATAGAAAATAATGGATACTAAACTGTTTCTACTACTAGAACATAAGCAAAACAAAAACCCTTTCTAGTGCTTTGACTCCTTCTGAAAATATGCTGGAAAGGTTCATTACATTACATTTATTGGAAGGGAACTTTTAGGTTCATAGGTAAGTACTAGGCTATTGGCCCTAGGGCCTATACAAGCCTAGCCAAAAATGTACCCTGGCTTTCGCCACCCAAGAAAATTATTTTCCTGTGCCCCTGTCAAGCAGAACCACAGAAGTGATCCCTGGGGTGAATTTCCTATTACCCATCCAATCATCAAGATTTTTCTTGAAGAGTGCTAATGAGGAACTCTGTTTGACATAGATAGGTAGTCTGTTCCAGAGTATTGGAAGTCTCTGGGACAGGAATCTATCCCTCCAGCATGTTCTGTTTATTGTGGTGACAAGGTTTAGGTCCCTAGAGCGTGTAGCTCAGAGGGATTGGGATTTCTTTAAGTGGAGCATGTCCAACAGCTCTGGGTTTGACATAGCTTTGTATGTTAGGCAGAGATCGCCTCTCAGTAGGCGATATGCGACGGAGTAAAGCTGGAGTTTTTTGAGACGGTCTGCGTAAGGCATCTGTTTGAGGCCAGTAATCCTCTTTGTGAGGTATTTTTGCGGCCTTTCCAGTTGTTGTAGATGTCTTGTGAGGTACATACCAAAAGGGGCATTGTACTCTATAATGGGTCTAATGAGTGATGAGTAGAGGGGAACAATGACCTCTTTTTTCTGGATGAGAAACCTTTTGTGATGTGGTGTGCCATGTAGAAGGATTTCCTGACCACTTTGGCGATGTGATTATCAAAGGAGAGACTACTGTCCACCTGTGTCCCAAGGTCTCTTATCACACTTTCAGTGTTAAGTAGACTACCGCCTATGTGGTAGTTCATGGGTACAGAATTTTTACCAAAGGGGATGACAATGCACTTTTTGGCATTGAGCTTGAGACCATGTCTTTGACACCAGGCATCTGTCTCAGTGAGGCCCTTTTGTAGGATGTCCACATGGTTAGGAGTTTCAATTATGGCTCCTAGTTTGCAGTCATCTGCGAATTTAGTTAGCCAAAGACCTTCTGTGTTAGCCTGTACTTCAGAGAAGTAGATACCAAACAGGAGAGGACCCAGGACTGAACCCTGTGTTACTCCACTTGTCACTGGTCTGAAGTCTGATTTGGAGTCTGCTACTTTCACAGTGTGGGTTCTTTCAGTAAGCCAGTTGGCAACCCATCTTGTGACATAGGGATTTATACCTAATTTAGTGAGTTTATCTATAATTCCAGAGTGGGGGATGGTGTCGAACGCCTTGGCGAGATCTAGATAAGCTGTGTGAACCACCTTACCCTCATCTATGGCTTTGGTGACTACTTCAAAGAAGTCTATCAGGTTTAGGAGACATGATCTGCCTTTTTCAAACCCAAACTGTGTGGGGTCCAGGGTTTGGAGATCTCCAATGTCTTTGTTTATGAGTTCCATGATGATACGTTCCATGGCTTTGCAGACGAGGCTCATCAGGCTAATGGGGCACTAGTTCCCGGGGTCTGTTGTGGCCCCCCCTTTGTGGAGTGGGATAACTGTCGTGGTGCGCCATTCAATGGGCACAAAGCCTGAGGTGAGGCTATGACTGAACATGGTACTTAGGTGGGGTGCCAGTTCATTCTGTAGTTCATGTAGAAGGCAGCCTGGGATGTTGTCAGGTCCCATGGATGCTATGTTCTTGGCTTTGGAGAGTGAAGTTTTTACCTGTGCAGCCGTAATTACAGGAACTTTGCATTCTTCCGGTATAAAGATGGGCCCTTTAGGGGGTGAGAGGGGGGTAAAGTTAGCACTGAACCTATCTGCCAGGATGTTGGCAATATCAGTTGGTTCTGTATATTTAGTGTCATTGTGCTGTAATTCAGAGCAGATCTGAGTGTTGCCATTGAGATTTTTGACATAGCTATAGAATGCTTTGTGGTTGTCTTTAGAATCAGTGGCAATTTTGTTTTCATAACTAGCTTTGGAGGATTTTATGAGGGATCTCAGCTTCTTACTGTGGCTGACCAGGGAGTTCCTCCAATCATGGGATTTTACTCTTTTTTGCAACAGTTTCTTTCTTCTGTTGTAGAGTTTGTTTATGGCAGAAGACCACCAGATTGGCTTCCTTTTTTTGGAGGATAGCATCTTGGTTCTGTTAGAAATAGCACGATCCATGCACTCGTGTAAGTGTTTATAAAGTGCATTTGTGCATTTTTGTGGTAAATTTACTCATGTTCCTCATGTTCTTAGGTATCATTTGTCAGTTGAGCAATCTCCCTTTTCTATGTGATGAATATAGTTTTAATTTTCCTTGTCATATCTGCTGTTGTAATAGAATATGATGGAGATATAACATTGTCCATTGAGATCTCCTTATCCAAATAAGGTTACTAAAAATGGTGTTCCAGTCTGTTGGCAGTTATCCCTGCTATTCCTCATTTCTGTGGTTCATGTGCAAGGCAGGAAGATGGCCTGAATGACGAGCTTGGAAATCATATCCTTCTGGGTACTTTCATAGGATGGTTTTCAGTTGCATTTACATCTAAAACTACTATTTGATGGGTGCCTCTTTGTCACTGACTCAACCTGCATCTCTGGAAGAGTCTTAGTGAGGTCATCTACTGATTACTTATAGTCTCTATTGGATGTAGTGGGGTAGGCTGTTTAATATCAGAACAGACTGTCTATTACTGTATTTCATCTTGTTGCTTTCAGACACAGTTACCCCTACACACCCCAAATACATTCTCTTTCTATATGCACCACTGATGACTGAATATGGAGAAATATGACATATATTATGGCCTACAGTGAGGTACTTAAACCTGTTGCTCCATATCAGTGATCATTTTGCAGTAAACATCTACCTGCCATCTGCTTTCAAACATAGCCTGCATTCCCTCTTTTCACTATATACACATCTGAATTTTAACTGTAAACAAATGTGAAACAAACAATTGCCTCAGTAATGCGTTTAATGCTGCTGCCCTTGTGGATATTCAGAAACACTGGATATGCTGTTGCTAATGTTACAGCAAGGTGGGAGGCTGAGAAGTATTCATCAGTATTGGTGTTTTATGTTTGAATAAACAGTATGATTTCAATGTCTAAAGCAACTCATTTTACTGCAGAAAAGCTGCATAAAGTATATTGGAGTACTAGAAGTGCGCATTTATTTAAAAACATAGCTATTTAAGTGCAAAACATACAAAAAGTAAAAAAAAAAAAAATCTCCCTGTAATAATGGCAGTAATGGCACTGACATGGCCACCTAGTTTACCTTTCCTTATGACCAGCACAGAACAGTATTTACATGAAGAGACATTTATCCATAGTTCTAAGCTCAGCCATTACATTGCTTCATGATTGGTTTGTGTTCTTTCACCTCTCTAATAACCTCACATCTAATGCCCTCCTGTATATAAATTGTTGCCCTGCATCTACCTCTCATTTCATTTGTAAACGACCTCTTCCAAGTGACCTCTACATCCCATATCCTGTTTTCTTTTCTCTGTCATTTCCAAGCAACCTCTTCTCTTCTCTTCCTAGTAACTTCCCCATCTCATACCCTCTTTTAACTGCTCTCTGTTTCTGTGATACCAGCAATGCCCATGTTCTAGCAGCTCTGACATCATCCTCCCAAGGCTCCTTACACTTCATAATAATGTTAACTAGCCACAATTTTTTATCTGTTATGATGTATGTTTGTTTGTATAGCCTGTCTACTGCTTGAAAGCCTACTATCTAGCTCCCTTTTCTGCTTCTGTCACACATCTTATTCCATCTTAGTTTAAAAGTATTATAATTGAGATACACTTTTCCATCCAAGCACTAAACACAGCTGTCCCCTGTTGGCTTAAATGGAGCAATGCCTTTGCAAAGAGTTGGTATCTTTTCCAGGTTTCCTCACATCCTTCTGCCTGTCATAACCATTTCTATCTTGTCCATTACTGGAGCCAGGCATTATATTCCCTTATCCTGTCCTTCAGTAGTATGCTGGTGGTGGAATAGGTAACACTTCAAAGAATGCTACAACCAACTTCCTTTCCTGGTATCTCTCTGCCACCTCCCTTTCACTGCCTGCTATGATCTCAACCAAACTCTGTCACAGAACAGTGGTGCCTATCTGCCCCATAATATGATTACATCCACCTGTCCAGCCGGGCAATCAGTTTAGACACAGCTTCCCATGCCTTACTGAGCCTAAACCCCATAACTCATTTCAGTTAAATTATGCCTGCCTTTCTCACTTACCTAGATTCCTACTCTCCTTTGTGATTGAATCTCAGATCACCAAAACTGTTTGTCCCCACACTATGTTTGTCAGCTTTTCTACTTCTTCTCCCATGTCACTACCCCTCCGACTTGTAACTTTCTCTCTCCTTCCACTTTTAACCCCCCCAACATCCCCACTAGTCGGGGTCTATATTATAACATCGAAATCTACAAAGATCGAATGTTATAATATCGAACCCTAAACACCGAAATCCGCAAACATCTAACAGGCAGAATAGTGATTTTATTCCAAGGGAAAAAAATCACTATTCCAAGAAACATACACACAACACAAACACACACAAAAAACAGCAATCCACACACATACACTTAAAATCCTAGACCTAAACCTAAACTAAACTTTACATACACTACTAGCTATCCACTTACCTTAACCCAACCCTAACCCTAAGGTCCGTCACTATCGCACACTCACCTCACCCGCACCTTAACCCTAACTCACCTAACCCGCCCCTAACCCTAACCTACACACAACCGCACACTTACCTGACCCGCACCCTAACCCTAACTCACCTAACCTGCCCCTAACCCTAACCTACACACAATCGCACACTTACCTGACCCGCACCTTAACACTAACGTCCACACAACCGCACACTTACCTGACCCACTCCCTAACCCTAACTCACCTAACCCGCCCCCTAACCCTAATCTACATACAATCGTACACTTACCTGAACCCGAACCGTAACGGTCCAACATGTCGAATGCTGAAAACAGCAAAGTCACAGAAACAGCCCACCAAATTCTTTCCCTGGGAAAGAATTCAATGTCCTGCACCTTCGCTGTTTTCAGCATTCAACATTATGGGTTTGATATTATAACATTCGATCTTTGTAAGATTTGATGTTATAATATAGACCCCACTAGTTGTGTTCAATAAATTTGCTGCATATATATGACAGAGGTTAAATGACTTATAAGACGTCTCTACTTTTGCATGCATTTTGTCATCTGTCTCTCTCATCTGGCTGAGTATCCCTTGCTGCTCACTTCTTTCCTGCTTTACTTGGACAGTAGAATCTTGCATGACCATAACTCCATTTTTCTCAGTGTTCTTTGTAGCTATCCTTCCACCCTGACTTATTTCTCCTTGTCCCAGCTTTCTTGGCTGTATCTCCTACATTCTCCATTCACCTTGTTCTGTGCCATCCCTCTTGCCTAAATACCTCTGCGAACATTTGACCATGTCCTCCTTCGCTCTGCCTTCTCCCCATCTGCCCTCACTATAAACTGTCTGTAATCTGTTTCCTTTACCTCGCCATTGCCATTAACATTATGTGCTATTGTTATTGCCTGTAAACTAAAAAGGAGCCACAGAGCAGCAAGATGCTCAGTTTTCCTTAAAAAGCATTTTTCTTTTAATTACAAAACCCTAGCATTATGACACAGTAGAAAGCCTCTGTTTAGGTAGTGTGTTAAATTGTGGAATAGAATATGATAGGAAGATACTGGATCTAGCTTTGTGAGTTGAAACCAGGATCTTCAAAACTCATGGCTGTTGTCATTGCCTAAACGGATAAACAAAGTGCTTCTGAACAGCTGTGTAACAAGTTTC
>NC_056745.1:341747190-341872190 GCF_019279795.1 Protopterus annectens | reverse complement strand
CCCTGTTAGGGGTCGCCACAGAGGAACTCCAGTCCGCTAATGATTGGTAGTGGATTTTTACGTACCGGGTTACCGGCCCTGACGCACAACCTTCAACGAAGGCACGTCCCATTCACGTACGCCTCCACACAGAAGACGCTCTAGCTGAGAATCGAACGGGACAACATCTTGCTATGAGGCGACCGCTACCGCAGCACCACCACCGCAGGCTTTTTGTCTTGAAGACTTTGTCATAGAAACAAAGTATAAAACTGAAGTAATGAACATTAATTTAGTACTCTTTAATTGTAAAACATGGCTTTTTGTGCTGTAGTCTTTCCCCATTTAAAAAAAAATAATACAGTTTGAAAAATTCTGTTATTCACATGAACAGTTAGCTTTATAAGCTTTATTAGTGGTACCATGTTTGTCTTTATCATCACATCTACAAAGTGTCATATTGTGCTGCAACATGACACTAGAAACTAAAACTGAAAGTGTGAGATATCACACTTCCGCTGCACAAACTGTAAATATCACAGTCTTTTTTGTACAAATACAACTCTTTCAGTGCTGGTTAAAACTTTTGGAATCTAACTGACCTTCTCTTATGTTATCCATTTCAGTACTAACATATTATTTAGAAATGACAGTAGCAATATACTCTTTCCCAGCTATATATTTCTACATGTCGAAGATACAGAATAAAGTAGATAACTAGACCACAAAACACTTGCAAGCCTTAATGTAGAAAATAAATCAAAACTGTAACAGACTTAATTATTATTACTTGCAAATTAGAACAGTAGTGGAATCCTGCCTGGATACTTTTACATTTTGAACTGTCACAAACACTAAAAACACTTTTGATTTTTCATAGAAATCTCACAATCAGAAATTTTCAGAAGGTAAGAATTAGAGAACATAATCATACACATTTTTTTTTTATCCCTGTTATAGAATCTGTTTTTGCCATTCACATATAATGCATTCAGTAAATACACTTATGTGGTAATGATAGATAGATAGATAGATAGATAGATAGATAGATAGATAGATAGATAGATAGATAGATAGATAGATATCAATGATTTCAAATGTAAATTTGCCATGGGTCTGGATTTTATAAATGCTCTATGCTTGTGTTACAAAAATCATGCTCTGCTTTGGTATGCTAGATATATTATAAATTGATTTCCATTATACATCAACATAACTACAGTCAGCAGGAATCTTGAGAACCAATGTTGTTTCTCCCTTTCTTTAGTTTGTGATATCTAAGCCATTTCACTGAGGTACTCAAGTTACACATTTGCGTCTCTTAATACATACTGTCCAAGCTCTGGTTAGCTAACACTGCAGACCCACTGTACGTGTGTGTTACAGCTAGACAGATAGACGGCAGGGTCAGAACACTGCAGTACCCCATCACTTGCTTTGCATACAGCTTGCATTCCATTCTCTGTTATACATACAGAAAGCGATTCCCGTTTTACTTAATCAGTGAATTAAACAGGTGGCTTGGGAATAGCTCTAAGACTGTTAATAATGGTTGGACCTCCAAGACAGGGGAATGTCTTTTCTCTGAGTGTGAGGGGAGAACATTAAATATGTATGGGGGCTCATTTTGGTTATCAGGAGTCCATGATCTGTCTTGCAATGATTTAATTCTCTAAGTGGAATAAAACAGCCACATGTTTGCTTTGCACATTTGTCCTATTTCTAGTTTAGTCAGATTTAAGGTAATCTTTATTTTATTTATTGATTAATTTATTCATTCATTCATTCATTCATTCATTTATGTTGACCAGATGAGTTCCACTAAGCCTGTGACCTCATTTCAGGGGAGACTCAATATGGCATTGAAATAAATGAGGAAATTTGGCCAGTGCTTGGCTATTGTAACTCATATTCTGATTTAATATGCTGACTGAGCTACTAGTTTCATGAGATAAAACTTTACAGTTGTATTCTGCTCTTATCAATCATTTCAGACTGTTATGCTTGAGTCTCTGAACTTCTGTGCTGGTATAATGACCATATACTGAATAAAACACAATTATAAGCCTGGCTAAGATTCATACTCTCCCATTCCCCTTATATTCCCTACCATTCCCATCTTGGCATATTTTCTTTACATAATTAAGTATAGATTTTACTACAAAAAAGATTATTTTTACTGAGTAAATTTAATAACTAATAATGCATTACTAAATGTCACTGGCTGTAAAATATCGTGGCAAAGACTACTGGGAGCAAAACTACCATTCAGAGCTGCTTAATATCCAAATTAAAATGAAATCTCATAATGAAAGTTCCAGGAATTATACATAAACTGTAGCTTGGCCTGTGTTTTATTGCTGAGACACTTTTCTGCAGCTGCCATTTGTACAATGTATTGCTACAGATTACAGCAGATTACTTGAAACTGGTATTTTGTTGACTTCAAGTATTTGTTTCATTATTTAAAGTATAATATGAAACTGCTTCTGCCAAAGCTACACAATAAACTTTTGAGAGCTGCCAAGATTTTTTTTTTTTACTTTTATACAAATAGCATTCATACAGGAAACTGACTCATTACTATAGGTCTGGGCATGACATAAAGCCCACTGCTGTGGTAACCTTTCATCATAGCTCAGACTGGAAGCTAATTGTATGCTAACAGCTCCTACCCAAGCCTTTTTAAACATTTTTTATTTTAAATAATCCTTTTAGAATATTATTGCATTATTCTTTTAACCTAGTAGAATGTTGTCTCCTTTTTAGATGTTGAAGTGTTTTATTTATTTATTTATTTTTATAAAACAGTGTAATTTTGCAGGGCTAAGTTAAACTCTCAGCCAGTAAAGAGGACAGGTCTTTGCTTTATTTATTTATTTATTTATTTGCCTTTGTTGACCAGAAAAAGTACAACTAGGTAAAGCCCGTTTTCAGCAGAGGCCTGAAGAGAAAAGCTCCACATTAAAGTTACACATGATGCATATTTATAATTATAGAGTAAAACATCCATACATGAGCTTATTTACATGATTTGTAAGCATTTCTTACATGAACATAGCATTTAACACAAAAAAGAGAGAAATTAACATATATTATTTAATGATCGAATTGAAAAATAAAATACAGTAATAGTTAATGTTTTTATAGCATGCAAGGAAATGATAAAACTGGGGTGTTTTTGAGGTTAGTAATAATTTACAGATAGACAAGTAGTGATGTAGCTAAAAAACAGATCTATATTATTTATTCGACAGCTTAGGTTGTCGAATGCTCAGTGACTGACACCTAAGCGTTGAAGTTTCAAAATCGCGAACGGCCATATAAGTGAATTCTTTCCTCGGGAAAGAATTTGCTTGGCCGTTATCTGGGATTTGCCCTTTCCCCAATGTAGAGGGATCTCTGAGTTGGCATATTAAGGTAGGGGAGTGTGGGGAGGGTGACGCCCCCCACTATATTTAGGTTGAAAAGTTCATTTTATTTCTGGACGGCCTAGCGAATTCTTTCCCCAGGAAAGAATTTGAGTATATGGCCATTTGCAATTTTGAAACTTCAATGCTTAGGTGTCATTCATTAAGTGTTCGACAACCTAAGCAGTCGAAGAAATAATATAGACCCTAAAAACTGAGAGATATGAAAGGAGAAAATATGGAAATGAGCAGGAGGATAAATGGACAAAGCAGGAATTGTAGTTAGCGGTGGGTGTGAGAGAAGGAGGAAAAGTAAGAGCAGTATGAGGAGAAGCATTAAGTTACAAAAGATTGGGAAGCAAAGTGGCTGTAAGTGTTCAAGAAAAGTAATCTGAGTTAAGCTGGTCAGGTGAGCAGGAAGAACAGACCCATCATTGGTATAGGTGCTGTTAAGCAACATTTTGAAACTATCTAAGTTTTCTATCTGTTTTAATGGTGTGGAGATTTCATTCTAGAGTTTTTACACATAATGAGAGCAGAGAGAGTCTCCAGGAGTTTTGAATGTCTTACTGATACTTAGTAAGAATGTATTTATATAGTAAGGTATCTAGTGGGCAAATAGCACAGCAGAGTATTTTGTAATAACAGGTATTTGTCTAGAGAGTACAATAAGTTCTGGACATGATTAGTTGTGAGGATGTCAAATGGTTTGGGAGTTCAAGTCACTTTAATTATTTTAATGCAAGGCAGTGGTGTGTTTTGTGTGGTTGGTTAGATGCAAATTCGGCTAGTTTGTAGTAGCAGGAGACTGGTTTAGTTTTATACTTGTTGATATTTGTAAGAATAGTGGAACCATATAATACAGAAGGAAGGAAGGATATATATTCTTAAGGTGATCCTTGCTTTATCTGTCAGGTAGTGTTTGGCCCTGTAGAGGCAGTGGAGTTTTTGGTGATTTTTGTCTTGATGGAGTGAAGTATTTGGTGATCAGTTTTGAGGTTATCTATTATGACTCTGAGTAGTTTAGTTTAGCTGATGGTTTCTATTTTTGTGTTATTACTTGAGGTAATATGAAATATGTGTTTCTGCTTAAGGTATTGTTTTAGAGTAAATAGCATAAGTTTTTTTTTTTGGCATTAAGCAGCAAGTTAGAATTTTTTAGCCACATTTCAATGTCAGTGAAAGATTTTTGAGTACTTTCCTATAATTGTGTTATAGATGGGGCAGAGCAGATAAAGGATGAATTGTTGTATTGCACAAGAGTGCTAAGTGTAGTAGAGATATGAAGATTATTTATGAAAATATTAAATAGAAGGGAGACGACTATTGACCCTTGAGGGAACACCAGCATTGATCAGTTGAAATTCTGAAATGTTTTGTTGCCATTTACTTGCCTGCTGATGATTTTATAAATAACTGTGAAATTATAAGAAGAGGGGTGTTGAGACCTAGAGCTGCAAGTTCAGGAAAAAAGCTTTTGGTGGGACACTATGTCAAATACTTTGGAAAGTCAAGAAATTAAAAAAAAATAAGGTTTGCTTCATTTCTGTGTTGGTTTACTATGTTGGTGAAATTGAGGAGGTCAGTAGTAATACTGTGGTTGGGCATGAAACCATGCTGGGTGTTGGAGAGGGGGTTGTGTTTGGTTATATGTTTCATAATCTCAGACTGAATACATTTCTTGATGATTTTTGAGAGGGATGATAGGTTAGCAATAGGTCTATTGTCTGTTTGTTGTGAAGGGTATAATAATGGATGGGAAGTAATTTCCTGTTAATGAACAGTTGATCAGAATGGAGACAGAGAAGGCTAGTGCTTCTGTACCTGTTTTGAGGACCTCAGCGGGAAGGTTATTAGCAGCTGAGGCTGTTGCTTTTAACTTAGCTAGTAATTGTTTTATAGCTGATGTTGGGAAGGGCTGAAAACTAAAAGACAATGAGTTGCCTTCAAGAATAGATGGAAGTTGAAGAGTTGAAGGGAGATGGTCATTGATTTATGACAGAACTGACTGGATAAAATGAATGTTGAACTGAAAGGTAATGGACTCTTTGTTGTTTGAAGTAGAAGAACAGAGTGCAGTGGTATGCCGGGATGTAATACAGGATATAGTGGTATGGCTGGGATGTAATACAGAATATAGTGGTATGACCAGGGTTTAACAGTTTATTTAGAGACAACCATAAAGCTTGGGGGTTGTTTTGGTGCTTTTGTTCAAGATTACTGTAGTATAATTTCTTGTCAGATATAAACAAGGAACTTGCTTTACTTTCTGAGGTATCTAAAATTGGTAATTATGTATTATCGCAACCAGATTTTTGCGATAATACCACTTGCTTACGGTTATCGTAATCTGACTGAGAGTGTTGTACAAATGTCAGGAAACATCTAAAATTAAACAAATAACCTGTGTTGTACCCATACAAGTCTGTGATATAGCTGAAAAAGGTCCAAAAAAATATTTATGACCGTTACATTCATCAGCATTTGCTGCCATGGGAAAAAAAAGGGGAAGGAACGTTCAGCGGGCGGCGGTGCACTATTCAGTTAAGCGTCACCACCCTGGTAGTAAACTGCATAAAGAAACACAACAGTATGTTTTTATTTATTTATTTTTTTGGTGGGGGGGGTTGTTTTACATGTTTTAATCCCAAAAACACATCTAATATTAATTAATCAGATAACCTGTGTTGTACCTGTACGAGTCTCAGGGAAAACCGTTGACACAGCTGTGATATATATATATATCTATAGCTGAAAAAGGTCCAAAAAAAAAAAAACACATTTATGACTGTTACATTCATCAGCATTTGCTGCCACGAAGAAAAAAAAAGAAAGAAATGGAAAGGAACGTTCAGCGGACGGCAGCGGCGCTTTATTCAGTTAAGCTTCACCACCCTGGCAGTAAACTGCATAAAGAAACAACAGCAGGTTTCTATTCTTGGGGGGAGGGGATTGCTTTACACATTTTATTGAAAACACTGCAGAAAAAAAAAGATGTATTGTTAAAGGAAACACACCATATAATGCTTATAAACCACTAACGGTCAGAAAACAAAATCGGGAAGCAAGTGGTATTATCGCAAAAATCTGGTTGCGATATTACGCAAGTACCCTAAACTTTTGGTTGGCATGTTGTGCTTTATTCTTATATCATTTTTCCGTACTTTATCTCTTTGCAACATGAGCTGTTTGTTATCTTCTGTCAGCCATGTTGCTATGTTAGATTTTACCCTTCTTGTCCTAACTGGTGCTAAATCATTTAGTAATTTAGGAAGGTGTGATTGAAGTAAATAACTGCTTCATCTTGGGGTAGTATTCCGTTTGTAGTGGCACAGTTATTTGGTTAAATTCTATGCTTGTTTATAGGTTGTTTGGCTGAACCATATTTCTGCCTGATTACATAAGTTGAGAGGTGGTCACTTTTAATATCTGGTAAGCAACCAAAGGATTTTATATTATGGGATTTGTTTGTCAGTATCCAGTCCAGTCTGGACTGCATATTAGTGCTTTAGTTGATTCTGATGGTGAAGCTTATTAGTCGCATGAAGCCAAACAGGTGAATAGAGTCTCTGGGGTTGCTGCTGTTTATGGATTGCTAATCTATATTTAGGTCACCTAAGATGAAGGTTTCCAGGGGAATGTTGTTAGATATCCAGTGCATGATATTTTGGCTGTGGTAATATTGTTACTTGGTGGGATGTATACTTCTGAGGTACATATAGATTTCTTTTGGTTGATTTTGAGAATCAGAAGTTCATCATTATTAAATTCCTGGATATTTATATGGACTGGAGTTATTTCTAAGTTATTTTTATAAATAATAGCAATACCACCCGCTCTTTTAAGTTTTCTGTCCATTCTATGTTGAAATCTGAGAGAATAATTTCTTTGTCAGTTATTCTTATTTTAGCCAGGTTTCAGTGGTGATTAGTATGCCTGGGGAGTAAACATATAAACATGCATGGATATCATGAATTTTGTTGTAGATTCTTCTGGGGTTAATGTTGAAAAGAATGGGGTAAGATTTGTTACCTAAGGGGAAAATAATGTTTTGAGCACTGGAAAGTAATAGGTTGGCCATGGTGGGTAGTTGATGTGTGGTGTGGGTCCTGAGTTAGGGTGAATATCTCTACTAAGTTTCAGAATGGAGGTGAGGTCAGTAGAGGTATAAGCCATTTGTGTTTTTATCTGTCTTTCAGTACTGCTGAAAAAGTAATATTGCTAACTTTAACATATCTGTAAGTGAACATGTCTGAGCATGTATACTGGTGAGTCCCCTTCACATATCTGAGCATGTATACTGGTGAGTCCCCTTCATAACATTGACATTTTATAACATTGAATTTCATAACATTGAGAACAAAACATCTAAATCCCAAAACATTGAAAACTCAGAACATTGAAAGTGTGCTTCATAACATTGAAAACTACAATGAATATGTAAATAACATCCTCTCCACCTACAGCAACACCTAACTAATAAACATACTTCTTACTCAGTTTCTACAGGGGGACAATACCACCTGCAACCCCCATGAGGGGAGGGTTTTGTCCCTCCCGTAAATTAAATATACCAACTCCATGACCACACTACAGTGGAGGGGGGCTTGTCCCCCTGCGAAAACTTAGTAGAAAGTGTGTTTGTTAGTTAGGTCTTGTTGTAGGTGAAGGTGATATTATTTATTTGTGCAATGTAGTTTTCAATGTTATGAAGCACACTTTCAATGTTCTGAGCTTTCAATGTTTTGGATTTTCAGTGTTTTGAATTTTCAATGTTATGGTCTCATTGTTATGAAATTCAATGTTATGAAATTTCAGTGTTATGAAGTAGACCCATACTGGCACAGAGAAGGAGAGACAGACAGGGAAAGAAAGAGGGTTTTGTGATGTAATGTATGTGTGTTTGTAATAGAGCTGGGATATGATGTGGGAATATTATGGTACTTGGTGAGGTGAGCTAGTATACTGAGTGTACAAAAGAGTAGTAACTGACTTAGTGTCATTGCCAGTTGAGATGGTGAGAGTTTAGATGGTGGGTAGAAGAGGGTGGAGGTTTGGTAACATGATGGCTGTGTGGCATATTAATGAAAGGAGTGTTATGAGACATGGAGAGAAAGAGGTATGATAAAAGGTGGGGAGATGTTTGCAGAGTGGTATACAGATAGCTAAGGCTGTGGAGAATAGTTAGGTTGTGTGCAGAAAGCTGTATGATATGGTATGAGTTTGCAGGCAGGGGGAGGTGAAGAAGTCAGTAGTTTATAGATGAGGGAGGAGACAAAAAATATGTATTAATGTGAAGAACAGCAGTCCAAAACAGTAGCTATAAGTAGTTATATGACTATCTAAAAAGTGCTTTTGTGGTATTGGTACGCATGTATATGTGTGTATGCATGTGTGTGTGTGTGTGTGCGCGCATGTGTGTGTATATGGGTATTTGTTGATATATATATATATATATATATATATATATATATATATATATATATATATATATATATGGGTTATCTTTAGAACGCTGACAGCCCACTACATCAAATTCCACTTCTCCGTCATGGCAGGACATCAACAAATGAAGAGCCGATGTTTCTCGCACGGTAAGTTACAGTTTGGCAATCCATAATTCAAAAACTGCCATTAAACTGACTACACAAATGTGGGGAGCTACGCCCCCCACTCCCCCCTAATTTAATATTCCAACTCATAGAATGCACTGCCGTGGGGGTACCGGGCAAAGTTTGGGTGGATGGCTAAACAGTAATTACCGTGCGGGAAATGTCGGCTCTTCATTTGTCGATGTTCTGCCATGTTGAAGAAGTGGAATTCAATGAACTGGGCTTTCGACGTACTAAGGGTAACATTTATATATATATATATATATATATATATATATATATATATATATATATATATATATATATATATATATTATAATTTACATATGCATGTGTGTGAACAGATGGATAAAGGTGCTGGTAAGCAGAAGTGCGTATGGACAAAAGTGGGTTGAAAATGTTTGTAAAGAAAGTTTTAAGTCTGTGGAATGGGAAGCAGCAAGAATTGACAGATATTAAACGTAAAATTTTGTTTTTATAATGATTAATGAATAAATATGATTAATTATGATTAATAATAATAATGAGTTCACCTAAAACCTTCCTAACACTGAATGTGTAACAGACCCTTTCAATGTGGAACTTTGTGGAATTTAGGAGAGCATGACCTTTTAGACCCCCACCCCAAATGTCCCCCATCCCGAGGTGGTACACTTGAGAGGTATGGACAGATAATTGAAATTGTAAGAGGATTTTTAAGGTATATGTCTTTAAGGGGTGGGTGATATGTATTAAATTGTGGGAGAGGTTAAGAAGGAATAATTGTAAGGGCCCAAGAGTGGCTGTGGAATTGTGGGTGGGAGGTGAGCAAAGCAGGCAGAGATATACAATAACAGTAGCAAGAAGCAGTCAGTCTATGCAGGCAATCTTATCCCAAGTAATGGTAAAGAGACCCATTTAAAATCATGTATACTGATAATTGTCTACTAAAAATTCTTAGTTATTAGTTGAGGACATGCAAGCTCATTCCTGGCCCAAATTAAATCAGCTTACAACGTATAAACTATTAAAGTGTGGGGGGAGGCAGTCACGGATGTTTCCTTATCCTGAACTGATGCAGTTGCTTTATAAATAATTAATTGAGAAGAAGATGCAAGCCTTGCTAACAAGTAATCTAACTGGGACTGCAAACTCATTTACCAAATAACAATAAAGACATACAACAGAGTTAACTTGCATTTGCTGCTTTACATGCCTTTTGCAATTTGAAAAGGAAAGCAGACAAAAATGTGTTTTTATGTGAAGTATACCTTTAATATGCTCCCGTATTGTTGTCCTCTCCATTTCTCCTTGGTATGTATGACAAGCATGCAGTCTTAGCATTTCTGCTCTTTTTTGCAACACACAAGGTATATGTGTCCAACAGACTGGGAAAATCAAACTGCTATCTTCTTTTCAAAGTGCAATCTGCTGACCTTTCCAAAACTGGTACATCTAAAAACATTTTATCCCACTGAGTATTGCTTCATCTACAGAAATGATGTAACCTCCCATGTTAGGGACTCAACACCACCCATGCAATTTGTCCTCCGTGGCATAAAATCAGAATCAGGACTACTATACTGCTACAGCAGCATTAAGGATATAGTCCCCATAAACACTATATAAACTCTGCAGTAGCTGGTGCAAAAGGTCTCTGCCAGAGCACTGCCTCCACTCTGCTAGTTGTCCTTGCAAACATGCCCAGCTCTTCCACTGATCCACCATATTCATATGTGCTGCTCTAATCTTGCCCCTAACCATGCACATTAAAAACCCTTTCCCTAACAGTCTCACTGCATAAGACATTTGTATATAAACACACTCAAGACCAACCATGCACAACAATAAATCTACCCACATCTCTAGTCCTTACTCTCACGGTAACTCAAACACTTGTGCACAGACTCCCATCCCCCCTTATTAATACTGCACATAAATTCACTCAGTAAATCTATCCCCTTCCCTAGAACTTAGTCTAACCCCAACCCATAAACGCTCACACATACACTCTCACCTACACTTATCACTACTCGATGAACACTTACAAAAATAATTGTTCAGTGTTGCTCTTTCAATAACTCCTGCATTCAGTCATTAATGTGTATGACCATAGTCTCCCAACCGTACTGAATTACTTGGTATTTACCGAGTTTTGGGGTCCAAATGAAGGGGTGCCACGATTCCCGATTGGCACCCCTTCATTTCCGATTTTTTTTGCTTCAATTTTGTTTTATTTTTTTAAAAATTGCACAGTCGGATCTGATGTCATCACGTACACGATGACGTCAGCGCTGTCAGGGCTACCAGCCAGTCGGAATTGAGCTCAAGGAGCTCACACCATTATTTCCGGATGGCTGCGAGCAAGAATACAGCAGCGAGAACCAGGCAGCAACACTAATGGCAGCCGTATCTGCCCACATCAAGTCTCAGCCTTCAGGTAAGAAACAGGTCCCTAAGCTTTCAGCGTGCATTTAATTTATCATAAGTTCATGCACTCAGGCCATTTCAGTTTTTCTTTATTTTATCTGCAGCTGGGCAAGTTGCTGCTGCTGAGCTGGATTGTTTGCCTTCGTACGTCCCGTTTCAGTTTATCTACTGGGAAAGTGTGCATGTGCAAGTTTATCTCCTGCTGAGCTGTGTTTGGAAAACTTTATCTGCTGCTGAGATGTTCATATGCATTATCTGTTGTTTTTTGGGCCATTTCAGTTTACCTGCTCAACTCGTTTATCTCTATGGGCAAGTGTGCAAGCCTTATGTTGTATGATGTATCTGCTGCTGAGCTGTAACTGTTGACTTGTTCAGTTTCTTTTTATTTTTAACTACTGGCCAACTGTGTGTGCAGGTTTTATCTGCTGCTCACGTTTTATCTGCTGAGCTGGAAGGTTTCATCTGCTGCATTCATACGTCAATGGAATTAACCATTGGTGTGTAAGCTTTCACTGTGCAGTTCATTTATCAGAGGTCTGTGCACGGCAAAATGTTGTGCAGTTTACCTGCTCATTTATCTGCTGGGCAAGGGTGCAAGACAAGTTTTATGTTTTATCTGCTGCTCAGATGTGTAACACTGTTCAGTTTATCTCTCTCTCTTTATTTTTTAACTACTGCAAGTATGCATGCAAGTTTTATCTGTGCCATTTCAGTTTATCTGCTCATTTCAGCAGTTTTCAGTGTGCAGTTAATTTATCCAAAGTCCGTGCATTTCAGGTTTTATGTTACATGCAAGTCCCATTTCAGTTTACCTGCTGGTGTGCTTGCTGTTCATAAGTGCATTAACCTTTGTTGGGGCCGTTTCAGTTTATCTACTGCAGCCATTGATCTCCTTAACTACTGGGCAAGGGGTGTGTGTATGTGTTGATCTGCCTAACTATTGGGCAAGCTTTCATTGTGCAATTAATTTATCAGAAGTCTGTGCGTTTCTGTTTTTTTGCTGAGCTGCATTTGTAAATCTCTTTTTTTATGTTAAATGACTTCATTTCAGGTTATCTGCAAGCTGCATTTGTAAGTCCCGTTTGCTGTTTCAGTTTTATTGGGTGTTTCAGTTTATCTGATGCAACTACTAGGCAAGCTTTGCAGTGTACAATTAATTTATCAGAGCTGCAAGCTTAGTCTGTGTTTCTTTTTTCCTGCTGCTGTGTTTTAACCTTTGGTGTGTGTGTAATTAATTTAGCTTTCAGTGTGCACTGTGCAATTAATCAAGCTTTCAGTGTGCACTGCACAGTTAATTTAGCTTTCGGTGTGCTGTGTACTGTGCAATTAATTTATCAAACCTGCAAGCTTAGTCTGTTTTTCTTTTTACCTGACTGCTGCTGTGTTTTAACCTGTGTGTGTGTGTGTGTGTGTGTGTGTGTGTGTGTGTGTGTGTGTGTGTGTGTGTGTGTGTGTGTGTGTGTGTGTGTGTGTGTGTGTATGTAAAATGCCCCAGTTAGCCATGCCTTGTGATAACAATTATTCAGGTTCAAACCCTGTACCTTGGGCCTTTGTCCCTCCCCCCAATAAATGTTGGCTTCTTCCAGATTTCTTTCTTTCTTGTGCTGCATAGTTCCTCAGCGGGAGAGAAGTTTAGTGCTGCTTACATAAAGTCTGTGTTAGTGTTAGTAGCACAACAGGTAGAATATTTGCTTTTTGATGCAGAAGGCTGTGGGTTCTACTCCCACAATATATAGATGGATTGTGGCTACTGTACTGTGTTGTATTTTTAAAGGGGGTGGATGCTGCAGTCCTGAAAATGTCCTCCTTTGGAGGAGTTACCTAGCAACTATGAACCTATTATCGGTTTGCCATCCATTCCCTATTGAAATATTACTAGCTTTTTTTTAATGTAACATAAGCAGTTTATTCTTCAAGGGCAGCAGGCACTTTATTTGTAGATGAAACAATGAAATCTAATGTTGTTTACTAGCAGCAACCTCTTTATTAGTTGCAGATTTCTTTAATGTGGAATTATTTAGATGACTTTTACTTCTGCAGAGATTATGCATATTTATTAATACTGCTGGATTGCAGACATTTCAGCAGACTTTTATGATTGAAATATTCTGAATTGGGCAGTTTTGTCATTATCGGTTCATGCATTTTGTATCATTGTTTACTAGAAACATGTACAAAACAAATTTAAAATGCACTCTAACAAGTGTGCTGTATTATACAAGGAATATAATTTAATAGTCAAAGGTGTATCAAAGAACATGTGTATGTTTCGTGTGCAAGGGGCTTATGATTTGAAAACAGCCCAAAGGTAATCTTTACCTGCTACTGGCCAGAATTAACTTTCTTTGAATGTGGGTTTCAATGCTGTTTCAAGGGCAGATAAGTTCTAATGCCAATACTATTTTCATTGTGAAACTGTATTGCTTTGTTTAGCAGCTGTCTATTAGTGTTAGTGCATCAAATGTAAAATACATTTTAAATGAAATCCAAATAATCATTGCAGAAGTAAAGCAGTATGCACATTACATTGTTTATGGTAAATGGGGTGAAATAGCCAAGTAATGGGACATTGGAAAGGCTGTGGGGGGCTCTGGGGCCATATTTTGGTTGTCTGTTCATCAGGTTACATTTGAAAGCTGGTATCCCACAATTCCACTGGAGTGGGCGTGGTTACATAATTATGCATGCAAATGTTATGTTAATCAGTGTACAGATTTGTACCTATTTTTCATGGACCTTTGTCCAGATTTTTGATGTTTCCAGGTTGAGAGGTATGATATATATATATGTATATATATATATATATATATATATATATATATATATATATATATATATATATATATATATATATATGTATATTGTGACGATTGGGGAGAGATGGGTGAAGGCTGCCAGCCTAGTCAAATAGAATTTGATATATAATTCTGGCATTTGTAAATAAATGTAAAATACAGGTATGTTTCTTGAGTGTAAAAGAATACTGTGAAATGTGGAACTGCAAAATATGTGACAACATTGCACTCTACTGGCCCAGTGAAGCATTTTGCGACCCTTTCATGTTAGAATTCAGCTCCACTGCATCTGGATGAAGGTTTCATGCCCATTGTTTTAAGGCTAATGTTTATGACTAGAATTTACATGTGGAAGGTGCTTTATTGCTCTGGTTTCTCCTAGAGTGTATATGTGAAATGCCTTGTATTGTTGTAAGTTTCTGAGTAGGTGTTAGATTGCTAACTAATGCAGTTTGTGGCCTGAGACCTCAGACCAGGTGTTAAGATGTTAAGATGATGCAATATGAATACTGGGAAAACCTAAGTGTCAAAAATGATGTAATTTGGGGGGGCCTTAGAGACATGTTTGTTAGTAATGTTTAAATATTATTTCTCACAAGATCTTGGATATCTAACTCAGCACTCTGCCTAAGCTTACATGTAAGTTTCTAGCACTGTGATTTTTTGTAGGAATAGTTAAAGCTAGTAAAGATTAATTAGGTATTTTTCTTTGAAATCAGACCTGTCCTACTGTATTATTTTAAGTTTCTGTTTCAGAAAAAATAATTAAAAAACTAGGAGCGTTATACAGAAATAAGCAATTTCTCACCAAAGCAGCAAAGATTTCAATAACAAATTCCCACCTTATCTCCACCTGACTTTATTCCTCTCCAATATATACCAACCTAAGGCAATGCGATCTAAATAAGCTAGAGACCTGCTACAACAAAATCACCAAATTTGCCACAAGGGCATCCTAACGTAGTCACCACTGTCTCTCACTTGCTGAACTGGGCTAGCTTCAACTCCCTCACCTCCTTCAGTGGTATCAACTCTCACTCACTCACAAACTAGTAAACCATCCACTAAATGTCCCATCCCTCCAGAATCTACTCCAACCCTATCGCACCACCAGACCACTAAGATCCAGCAACAAAAATCACTTGCAGATCACTAAAGCCAATAACTCTGCTAGTGAAGCACTATTCTCTTGCACCATAGCCAAATTATGGAACTCCCTTCCACCCACAATTACCTCCATACCATCATGCACCCACTTCAAAACTTTACTAAAAGTGCACCTAAAAACAAGCTGGCTATGCCCTTGCAACTCCCACTCTAATATCATCCACCCCTTCCAACCACTACCTTTCTTTCCACTTCACTAACTACCTTAATTATAGCAAGCTCAGATGCTCATAAGCCTAGTACTTATTATACAGCAGGAACTTCTCATTGTAACATTTGTTAATGTCTGTTATGTACTTCACAGATAAAGATTCTAGTTGTCTACTGGTGTACTATGTTCTTCATCTGTAAATATGTTGTAAGTAATTGCTATGTTAAATTGTTAATCGCTATGTAATCCAATGTAACTACTGTCTGTTTATTTTAACTGTGGGGCTTTTCTCCCTGGGCCTCCGCTGAAAATGGACCTACGTCCAGTCAGACACTCCCAGTCAACAAATTTAAATAAATAAATAAAATAAATAAATTCTGTTTGATCTCTGACCTCTTAGATATCTCTGTGGTGTAGTAGGTTTGTCTTGTGTTTTATTTATTTATTATTAAATATTTTTAAAACCTTATACTTGTGGCTGGTTTATGTAGAGATAAATTATGCTTTAGAGTACATTATATATTTATAGACTTTACTGTCTAAGCCCTTACAATAAGCCTAGACTGAATAGTCACATTACCATTGGATAATAATATTGCACAGTAATAATTGGACACCCTTTTAAGGGCCTTTTAGTAGCTGATATTATTAGCTGGGTGGTGGCAGGGATTACTACCGTATGGTCTGGGTAAAGGGGCACAGCTGGAGAATCTGTGTCAGCCTTTCCCAGGAGTGTCTGTGAAGTTGTATAAATACTTATCTCAAAGTGTGTGTGTGTTGTGTCAGCGATTTGGCATGGACACGAAGCATTGTTTGGACAGAGAGGGTACTGGGCCCTATAGCTGTGCCAGTGGGGAGTCTTACTGGGGACTTGGTGGGCAAGGGAGCAACCAGCCCCAGACTGACCGAGATCTCTGTGTGCACTTAAGGAAAATTGTACTTTACTGTGTGTATTAGTTATCCTTTCCTCCTCTTCTAGGAGATGACCTCCCTGGTGTTAGTCGTAAGGATTGAGGCTCCTTGATTGCTGGGCCAGGGCACAGTCATCACATATTATATCTATCTATATAGATATATATATATATATATATATATATATATATATATATATATATATATATGTGTGTGTGTGTGTGTGTGTGCGTGTGTGTGTGTGTGTGTGTGTGTGTGTGTGTGTGTGTGTGTGTGCTTATATATCTACAGAGAGAGAGAGAGAGAGAGATAAATGTGATAGGAGATATGAGAAGAACATTTCACTTCTGAAGAAAGGCTCAAAGCTCAGAGTTTAAGTTGTTCATTTTTAACACCTAGGTTGGTCTATTAGAAGATATTATGTTATTATTCTATATGAATTGTCAGAAATGGAAAGGCAGAGTTTTGACCTTGAGTTGGTCTCAGATATGTAGCCATCACTGATGAATATTGATATGGAAGGGGTGGGGGGCAGTGTTTGCGATCATGGAGTTAGCAATACTTCCCAAGGCCTCCAGCAACCAGATGAAATAAGAAATGATTTAAAGCATGCAAATCTACCAAAATTAAACTTCAGTGGAGCTTACAGCTTCCTAAGACTATTCCACCTGCCGGGTGTTAAGTTTGATTACAAAATAGAAAATTTAATGGATAATAATTGTAAGACAGTCTTTCACCCAGAACCAAATACTGATTCTAAATTTCAGAGGTTAACTGGGCTGCTTCTGAAGACACTGGAGATACCACAGCCTTAAATGTAGAGAATTTGTATCTGAAATCAGCACTGGAAACGTATTCATCTAAAACTGCCTTTTTGGAAATGACAATGACTGTGCAGACTTCCAAACTCTAAGAATGTTTTTCTGCTACTCTGAAGCATTGATACATTTTATACAATCTAAGCTAATAACAATGGAATACCATTGTTCCAGTCCCCTTCAATAATTACATCACACCAAATGACATTTGACAACCTTTATTACATTTCCATAACATAGCTTTGTTCACCAAATTCATTAATTACAACTATTCATAATATAATTGATTCTAAATACAGCATAACATCCTTATAATGTTAATCAGGGCAGCATACCTATTCTCCCTGCCCCAGTAAGCAGTGTCCATACCTCTGCTCGCTTACTTTACTTATGAAGCAGCATCCCATCTCGCTTCATACACCATTCATTGAATTACCTACCACCAAATAAGCAGCACCCTTACCTCAGCTTGCTTATCTATTCAGCAAGCTTCCTCCAACTACTTATTCCCTTTCCCCAGATCCTTAAAATGAACCTCCAGACACTAGAGGGGGAACAGAAGAGGGCAAGCCTATCCCTCTTCTCCACCTACCCCCACTGATTAAGAACCCTAATCCCCCTAACCCACCAACGAAAAGATGGCGGGTGGGTGGGTAGCAAGTTCATGCCAAAATATGCTTGCCTAACCCAGCTACACTAGACTAAACCTCTTAAGCCCCTCCCCATCTCTATCTCATTTCCTCCCAACCATCCCAGCCTCCACTTAACCCTTTCATCTCCCCAACCCACTTAACTCCCCCTAATAACAACCTACCTCTCCATGAAGATGTCCCGGGACAACTTGGTTTATTGCCAAACTTCATTTGTCCTGGTCCCCTTCAATAAATACATCACACCAAATGACATTTGACGACCTTTATTAAATTTCCATAACATAGCTTTGTTCATCAAATTCATTAATTACAACTATTCATAATATAATTGATTCTAAACACAGCATAACATCCTTGTAATGTTAATCAGGGTAGCGTACCTATTCACCCTGCCCCAGTAAGCAGCGTCCATACCTCTGCTTGCTTACTTTATTTATGAAGCACCAACCTTGTAATGTTAATCAGGGCAGTGTACCTACTCACCCTGCCCAACAAGCAGGGTCCATACCTCTGCTCACTTACTTTACTTATGAAACAGCATCCCCATCTCACTTCATACACCATTCATTGCATTACCTTCCACCAAATAAGCAGCATCCTTACCTCAGCTTGCTTATCTATTCAGCAAGCTTCCTCCAACTGCTCATTTTCCTTTCCCCAGATCCTTGAAATGAAAATCCAGGCACCAGAGCGGGAACAGAAGAGGGCAAGCCTATCCCTCTCCTCCAACAACCAGCCTGAGCAGGCTGTTACCCCTCCCTTCTACCCAAAATTGTTCAACCCACTACTTCCCATAAAGAGAAGGGTCAAGCCAAACATCATTTGGTGTACTCATCATCTGTAAAGCACCTTAAAATCCCATCATAAACCCATCTTGCCATACCATCACTGAAATAGACTAATGAAACTAAATAAAGTAGAATTACCATGACCACACTGTACCAGCAGGACATCCACATCAAGAAAATACTTACCCTTTTAGCCCGCTTCCTTCAAAGCTGAAATCATGGCGCAATCTGAACGGACCGACATCCTATAACCACAACAAAACCACAAACTGTAACCCCTTGAACTCAAATTGACACCCAGTCAAAACAACTAGTATCAAGCCTCACAACCATAACCCTGTTGACTGTAGCATATCACCTTAGCCCACCAACTACCCAGTTCTGGATGTGCAACAACTCAATTACCGTAGGGAATTGTCTAACTCCAAAACTTTAATGTCTTAACCTTAGATGTTGGAACACCAGCACCCCTTGACCTAGCTCCTGAAAACTCGCCTATACTCAACAATGAAGTACTCTACATGCCCAGCCATAACACCCCCAATTCACTCATTACCAAACCATCTTAACCCCTGTTTGTCCCTGGCATCTCCCCTCGAAAGCTCTCTTTCTTTATGTTACCTATACCACTAGTAGGTAATTAAGACCTGTCCTACAGCTGCCTTATCCTGCAACCAAGCTTCCTTTAAACCTTCTAACTCCCCAGTAACAATGCCCCATTTTCTACAACTAACTCAACACAGCCATCTACCTATCATGCTTCCTAAAACCCTATCTGCAAAATTCACCCATACCCCATGTGAAATGATCCTTGTGCTGCTCTGTAAACCTTAACCTGGTATGTAACATTAACACTTACTACTGAAGGGACAATTTTGTCACACCAAAGATACCAGCCATTAGGAATAAACTCCAGCATCCTGTCCAGCACCTCATTGGCCCTTCCCCCACATATGGTTCAAACAACTGGATTAGTGAATACAACCACCCCAAGGTTCCAAGACAGCAAGGATTGAACTTTACTGGCTTGCAAGAGCCATAGGGCTGTAGCCTAATAAGTTCATGTGCTCCTATGAATGTCGTTACTCTCCTCATCCTTTGGGATCCCCACACTCCCCATAAACTGTCCCCAACAGTTTTCCCTTTGGCCTCCCTACCTACCTCTTCCTTGCTTGCCCCCTATACCAATGCAATAATCAGCTCCCACTAATTAAACACAGAACTCTAACATGCCTTACTAAGGTGATTACTCAGTCTCTCCTTGTGCCCCATTCCAGTGGCAAGAACATCCATCCTATCAAAACATCACCTTTCAAATCCCCTTTCAAGCCACTTCATGATGCCTTCTGCACTTCAGCAATCTGCACTTCAGCAATTTCCGTCAGTAACTGTTGCCCATTTGTGCTCTCCATGTGTAACCTCCTCGCTCTCCACTGCTTTCCATCCTCTGCAAATTCACTGTGTATCGCCACAACTGGTACTCAGCACATCACCATCTACAAAGAAAAGAAGAAAAGTAAGCTCTCTAATATGTAAAAAGAAGGCTCCACCTTATACCCACCTATTCCAAATTACAGCCACAACATTCCAAGACCCCATCTGCAAGAAAGAAAAAGACATGTAAATCATCCAAAATACATAACACACATTCCAAGACATCTTCAAGGGCAACCTATCCTGCCAACCCGGGAAGGAATGTACCATCGCCACTCACATCTATGGCAAAGCAGCCATAACTGAAGCTATGCTCCAATGACCCTGTCAAATACCCAAGATAAATTTAACTACCAGTCGAGTATGTTACAACTAGACCTCACACATGAAGGGACCTATCAATATCCACAACTTGGGTAACCTTGCAATTTCAGACTACATCCATTAGTGCCCTGTATAAGCCAAGCTAACTTATATTGTAAAGCCATCTGCCTAGCTCTTAACCTTCCATCTCTAAATGAGGCATACTAACCAACATAATGTGGAACAAACGGACACAATGCAGCAAACCTAATAATAGCTGACTAGCAGCTTACAAAATACAATCAGGAATTATTTTAAATATTCCTCTTACAAACTTAAAAGGTTGATAGAACAGGTTGCGGTAGCATGGATATTCAGAATGGTTAGTTAGAATGTCGGTTAAATGATATCCTGGTTTAGCACTACCATAGTGTAAGACCTAGTGTTAAACTCTTAGAAGGGTGTTAAAACTCAGTTTCTGTCTGCCTCTAATTAGTCATGTTATTACTTTAACTTATTATCATATTTTCTTTTGAAGACCCATGAATAGCCAACCCACAGAACCTGAGCCCGAACCATCCAGCAACCATAAGCTAGCACAGCCTCACCCTCCAACATTCCCCCATCACCAAAATTATGCACATATGTGTGAGAGAACCTCCTTTGAAACAATCCAAACTGAGACCCACCAGTCGGCCAAAGGCAACAAACAAACAAGTTCACCCACTGTATCAACGTACTCCCCATAATTACTTATAGCTCTACAAGGCCACCAATCCCATGGCAAGCACTGAGACAAGGCAAATGTGCTCTCCTGATCCATTTCCCAGTTATGAATTATTATGCACAATAAAGCAGTAAACCTAGAATGTGTAATAAGCAACACAATATTAATTTTATTATGTGCTCTTGGGGGGAAAATAAGTTTTAATTCTGATATGTTAAATGAGTTAGAAAATTCAAATCACTTGTCTGTGATTGTGATGCAAACATGGTCTTGTGTTTATTTTCTTCCCTGCCCCCTCCCTCCATTGAACAATGCAATAGCATAAATTAAGAATCCAGGACTTCTGCTCTTTTCAGTAAAGGGGCACTATTGATACAGCTAAGCAAGAAATCTAATTATGCTCACGACCACCCTCTCGGAAACCAGTCACCATAACCTAGAGCAGTGAAATCCACAGCATCATTAATTTCCTACAGGGCACCACTATCCAACTGACCCCAATTTTTTTTTTTTTTTTTTTTTGTGTGACGTGCCGGAAACCACCACACCATGAAAATGGCACCAAGAATGAGGCAACATGGGTACGAAGCGAAATTCTGGTCCTCCCTTGAAAACCTGCACCCCTGAGAGACATGCCCCCGGCCTAAGTTCCACCAACCACAGCCACCAAGCAGGCTCCCCCTCAAACCCAGCCCCACCAACCTGAAATGCCCCAAACTCCCTCAAGCATACCCACAGGTCCCCTCTGCCGCAACTCCGCCATCCAGCCAGTAAGAAAACACATCCCATGGCTTCACAGCTCCCAAGCCTATGCAAAGGCCCCAATACACCAACAGCCACACACCCTGCATCGCAACAGCATACCTGCTCCCCCAGAATGCAACACCAAACATCTGAGAGAAACACCAGGCCTGCACGACCACCACCAATGGCCACAGGCAAGCCCGCGAACCACCACCACCATTACCACTGGGCCACAAACTCAAACACTCACAACCTCCCTGCCATCCAGAACACGCCCCTCCCTAGCCAATCCCAAGGCCCACACTCCACCAACGAACCACCAACCCACACCTCAACACCATCCCAACTTCGCCCAAAAAAAAATGTCCCATGGCATCACAGTTCCCAAGCTCACACAAAGGCCCCAACACGCCAACAGCCACACACCCTGCATCTCAACAGCATACCTGCTCCCCCGAGCACCCTGTTGCATGTTATACTGTGCCACACATTCTACCCACTGTCCCACTTCTGCCCCTTCACATCTCAGAAAAGCCACACTCCTTTCCACCACCATCATTAAACCCAGAAGATGCAAGACCAAATCTGCAGTCAAAACTCCAGCCCAAATTGCAGTATCTGAAAGACACACTATAAACACCAAGAACAAAGATGTGGTGCCATCCCCTTCAGCCTTCTTCTTGCTACACATCACCAACCGTTCAGCCTGATTCAAATCACTCATCGCCGAACGGTCTGTTATCACACGCAGACAATAAATAAATGGCAAGTCAAATGCAAAACTGAAAAAGCTGTCCGTCCAAACCAAGACACTGTTGCGGAGCCAAGAAACACACTCACCCTGTTTTCAAACATGCCCAACTCCATTAGGAGGAATTTGTGCATGCCACACACCATGGACACAGCACAGCTGAAACAAAAAGACATTATAGTTTTAAATTTCCTTAATCTCTGCAGTTTGAACTGCTATGTTACATGCTTCAATTTTCCATTCGTATTTAATACAGGAGGATAGCTACTTCTAGAAGCAACGTTATGGCTAACTTGAAATGGCATCACAGTACATACATACATACCTAAATGAATAAATAAATGAGGTTTTCTAAGCATTATCTGTTCCAAAGTCTTGGTGTTTTGACCTTGACGTAACAGTATTGATACTGTATCTGCAGCTCGGCAAATGAGGAAACAGCGCTTTCTCTTTGCATTATGACATTGAGAGTACTATTTAATTGAATAAATGCAACTATCTTTACACATCACAGAACTTTAAATTTTAACATGAACACATATACAGGGATGAGGGACCTTCATCCTACCATTCATAACTTTAGAGGGTTTTCTTTCCTCTTTCCATACCTAATGTAATACAATTAACTCCCAAGTATTCCAATCAATTTCCAATTGTCCTGCCCACAACACCTAAGTGAATGTTTTGTTTAATTTGGTTATAAGAAAAACAACTAGAAACCAAGTAGAACTCCCAAAAGTCAACTGTACTACATCCGAGGGACCCGCCAGCCGCAACGTGCATGCTCTGCAACGGCCACACCGACCTGCCCAGAGCCCGCAAAAACCACTCGCAGCCCCACTGAGGCTGACACCCCAAGCCAAGCACAGCCCATCAAACCCCCCAATGAATCCTGATGAGAGACAGCCACAAAAACCACCACCACTGACAAGCCTACAACCCCCACCGCAAGACAAAGCCTAAAGGGGGTTGGAATGACCTCGCCAACCCAAAGCCTCTTCTCCTTTCCCCCCTTTTTTTTTTACATCAAAAGAAGCCCCAAGCAGTTGGTGCAAGTGCATTGTCCCCACCATCACAAAGGGACACAACAAGCCCACAAAACACTTTATGGACATCGAAGAAGGGCCGGCATAGCTCAGGAAACAACAGCACAGCATACGGGAAACACCCAAAACCCACACTCTTCCAACAGAGGTGGACATTCAAACACAAGCCTAGTGACAAAAAACTCTGACCCCAAGACCCAAGACCCAGGATGAGCCCACACTCATCTCCGACAAGACCAGCAAACCAAACCAACTTAAAATGCCCAAGACCTCCACCACCAATGATAGAAAGTCAGCACACAGCAGCCCTGCAGTTTCCACTTGGTAATTTAAATATACCTACCCTACACCCCAAACTACTCATCTCCTAATGCACCCACCAGCAAACCAAGGCCTACATAACGAAAGCCTCCACAGGTCGTCAAGGACGTGAGCCTGCAGCATAGCAAGTCCATGCCAAAATGTGCTTGCCTAACCCAGCTACACTAGTCTATACCTCTTAAGCCCCTCCCCATCCCTATCTCATTTCCTCCCAACCATTTCTGCCGCCGCTTAGCCCTTTCACCTCCCCAATCCACTTAACTCCTCCTAATAATAACCTAACCCCCTCACCCCCCAGAAGATGTCCTGGGACAACTTGGTTTGTTGCCAAACTTCATTTATCAGTTTAATAATAACTGGAACTACTGTAATTTCTTTGTAGTTTTTGTATTTTAAAATTTCATAACTATGTAACCTTTTTTATATCTTGTGTTTACCAATGTTATTTGCATGCTATGTTATTTAATCTTTGAAGCTTTTCTACCTGGGCCTCCGCTGAAAATGGACATGTATCCAGTCAGACTCTCCTGGTCAACAAATGTAAAATAAATAAATTAATACATAAATAAATAATCTCCAGCTGGTAGGTCTAAAAGAAAGTGGTGAGGGAAGGGACTTATGTGAATTCCTCAAAACAAAGTGGTCTGAAGCCTTATATATAAGTTCTTCTCAATGCTTTGCAATAGGAAGAGTTCAGTGAACACCAAAACCACCAACCTGACAAAGTTCAACCGTTAAAAGCTGCCAGGGAAGGAATAGCTTTCATAACTTGTGGCTGTTAAGTCTTTTTTTTTTCAAGATCACTTGCTGGATACATTAAAGGTAAAAAAAAAAAACACTTTACTATCCATTCCTTGTATTGCAAGAACAGAATATGACCTTAAGATTCTACCCAGATATTTTGCATATAAAGAAAAATAATAAGACAGAGGTTTGAAGCTTAGGAGGAAGCTCTGCAGTTCCTTCAAGAACATCTGAACACCAGCAAGGTCACTAATTAAACACCAGCGAGGTCACTAATGAAACACTAGGTGCACCCAGAAAGGACAGGGTACAAATGAGCAACCCACCAGCATGTTTGAGCAGTTCAAATAGATTACAGGTTCTAGGAAATTTGCAGTGGTGCCCTCTCCCCAAGGCAGTTTATACTGTAATAGACTCATGGTCATAGATTTTATGGTGAGGGATGCTGACGGTCAAATTTAGAGATTTAGGAAGTAATTGGAAAAGCAGTTGTTTCCCACCACTGTTCCTTATATCCAACAAATATCAATGTCTATCAGAAAAACTAATAGATGCAGTCTGTAAAATGACTCAGGCCTCCAACACCCAAAGATCTATTACCCTGACACTATCCCAGCCAACATCTGGGGAATTAACATATAATATTCTCATATCCTGGGTATTATTGACTAGGCTTGTAAAGGCCTGTGTGCCATTAGCCTAGTAATCAACTATGAATATATGAAGCTGTTGAGGATATTTGCTCTAAAGATGGGTTCCTAACTGAAGTTATTCCTAGCCTATGGAATAAGTTATGATTGCAGGTCAAACAAAGAGCTACTTTAGTTAACTTTTAGAATAATACTGATGACTGAATGGGAAGACACAAATTTACACTAGGGTTATCATGCATGGCCTTGCCTGTTTTGAAAGGTGAGCGCTATTAAGTACCTGAAAACAGTGGCCAGAACTTTTAAGTTTGTCTGCTTAAAGGTGTATATGGCTATCCATCTTATGGTCTCTGCAATCACTTGCCTAGTATGTTCCTATGTTCCTAAAGCAGAGAATATCATGTTCGCAGTAAGCTGTAGAAATCTTACCTCCACTGGAAGGCCTTTCACAGTACATTGGTGGCTAATAGTGGCATAGAGAAGTTTGTGCATGCCAAGAATAGTCTTTTCATAATCAGGGAAGGTGGTTCTGAGGCAGAAAAGATGATTTCTGTTCTCTGAACTGGACATTGTGGCTGGGGTCATTTATATGAAAATAAACTGGACTGCATGGATCAGGCAATCCCAAACAAAACTAAGACTCTTTGTACCAAAGGCAAGCGTCCAGTCTGGTGGACCCCAGCCATAAACAAGCTCTACAACAAAAGGAGGAAGCTACTACAAGATAGAGCAAAATCCTTGAAAGGTAAGACACCTTTGATCATTATAAGTAAAAAACTAAGAGCTCTCATAAAATCATCCAAGGCAAATTTTGAGAGAAAAATCGCCAAGGACTCAAAAGACAATCATAAGGCCTTCTTTAGCTATGTTAGAAACCTAGGAGGAAGCTCCCAGATATGCTCAGAATTAGTTCAAAATGATGTGAAGATTACTGAACCTACACACATTGCCAACATACTGGCTGACAGGTTCAGTACAAACTTCTCCCTCCCCAAAAGGAGAGATATCTATACCAGAGGATTGTAGCCCCAAACATCTCCAACGCCCAGGTGAGAACTGCCCTCTCCAAGGCAAAACACAGCATCCATGGGACCGGATGGTGTCCCCGGCTGTGTGCTCCACAAACTCAATGAGGAATTAAACCCGCAGTTAGGACAGCTGTTTAATCTTAGCCTCACCTCAGGACAAGGAGTGGCGCACGGTGACTGTGGTCCCACTTCACAAGGGCGGTGCCTCCACCGACCCTGGTAATTACCGTCCCATTAGCTTGACAAACCTTATCTGCAAAGCCATGGAGAGGATCATAATGGAACTCATAAATAAAGACATAGGGAACTTGCAGACTTTGGATCCAACCCAGTTTGGCTTTGTCAAAGGCAGATCATGCCTTTTAAACTTGGTTGACTTTTTCGAGACAGTCACCAAGGCCATTGATGAGGGAAAGGCAGTCCATACAGCCTACCTCAACCTGGCAAAGGCCTTGACACAATACCCCACTCAGGTATCATTGAAAACTCATCAGCTTGAATGTAAACCCATACATCACAAGATGGGTTGCAAACTGGCTAAGTGACAGAACCCACAGGGTCAGAGTTGCTGGAGCCATGTCAGACTCAAAGCCTGTCACAAGTGGTGTCCCACAGGGCTCAGTCCTGGGTCCACTCTTGTTCGGCATCTACTTTTCTGAAGTACAAGCAAACACAGGAGGGTTATGGCTGACAAAGTTTGCAGATGACTGCAAACTGGACGCCATAGTCAAAAACATATCTGACACAGATATCCTTCAGAAGGGCCTCACAGAAACGGATAACTGGTGCCAGAGCCATGGCCTAAAGTTAAACGCCAAGAAATGCATAGTCATACCCTTCGGGAAAAACAAGGTTACCCCTAGCTACCATATAGGTGGCAATCCACTGAGCACAGAAGAAGTCATCAGGGATCTGGGGACCCAGGTTGACAGTAGCCTTTCGTTTGACACTCATGTTGCTAAAGTAGTTAGGAAAACCTTCTACATTGCCCACCTGATCATGAAGGGATTCACATCTAGATCAAGGGAGGTCATCGTCCCCCTGTACTCATCACTCATTAGACCTATGATTGAGTACAATGCCCCATTCGAATGTATCTGACCCGACACCTGCAGCAGCTGGAAAGGCCCCAAAAGTTCCTCACCAAAAGGATAAAGGGTCTCAAAATATGTCTTATGCTGCCCGACTGAAAGAACTCCAGCTCTATTCAGTCTCATACCGCTTGCTCAGAGGTGACCTGTGCCTGACATATAAGGCCATGTCAAACCCAGATTTGATGAATATGCTTCACCTCAAAATCTAGATCCCTCAGAACCACAAGGCGGGAGACTTAAACCTTGACACGGTTATAAATAGAACGTGCTGGAGGGACAAATTCATCACCCAGAGACTCCTATGCTGTGGAACAAAATCGGTACATGTGAGGCAGAGCACGCTGGCCTTGTTCAAGAGGAATCTTGACCAATGGATGGGAGATCACAGATATACCCCAGGGATTACTTCAGTGTCGCTGCTTGACAGAGGCACAGCAAAATAATAGGCATAGTTTTATTCAAACTAAAGGGGTGGCGAAAGCCACATAACTATGGGCTAGGCTTATAAATGCCCTTGGGAAGATAGCCTAGTATGAACCTATGAACCTATGAACCTATGTGTCCTGTACTGTGCTACAGTGTCTTTTTGTAAATTTGTATTAGACACACTATCTTGTGAGACGCTTTTCACAAGTAGCTTGGCTAGATATTCCTCTCGTGAGTCTAGACAGAATGAGGGTGAGCTCTGAACTATTCAAGATAGTAGGATTAAACATAGTAAGTGTTAATATTATTAATAGAAGGTGAACAAGATAACACAATACATTTTGGGAATGCCATCTAGTTTATACATTGTGGAAGTCATGGAAGTCAGGAGTCTCTTCCTTGTTTAGCACAATGATTATCACCATGTCATCTTTGCAACATACATCCATAGTACAGGTTTCAGGAGGAGAATTGCGAAGCTTTGGCTGCTTTGAGTGTCATCAGTGGTGCAGACATACATTGCTACTCAGTGGAATACCTGAAGAAGTTACAAGAGAGGAGTTGAGAGCCTGGTTACTGCACAGTCTGTGTTGTGTGAGGGCCTATTACAGTCAGAAGGGAATATAGCTCAGAAGAACATAAAAGTACCCCAGTTTATAGTAAGGAGCAAAGGGACTTGCTAATTTGAGGGTTTGTGTTTTTCATAACCTCTGGAGAGCCCAGCTATCTGGTCATAATCAATTTTCATAGCCCATGCTTATCTTACCTGGCTTGCTAAGAACTGCCTAGTGTCTGAATAGTTATCTAAACTGTGAGCAAGTATGGAAATATGTCTGTCCATAGAGTTGTTTCCTGTTATGCTATTGATATGTTGTTTGTTCCAAGCTGAAAGGTTTAACAATGAAGCAATTACTGTTCATAATAAAGTAGATGGAAAAAAGCTACATTGATATGGACAGGGGTGGTGCAAAAATTCTAGCATGTGTATGTGTGTGTGTCTGTCAGTCTGTCTGTATAAGACAGAGAGATACTGTGCGAGTGAGCACGTGTATGTGCGTGTGTGCGTGTGTGTGTGCATGTGTGTGTGTGTGTGTGTGTGTGTGTGTGTGTGTGTGTGTGTGTGTGTGTGTGTGTGTGTGTGTGTGTGTGTGTGTGTGTGTGTGTATGTGTGTGTGTGTGTATGCTGCTGCTTCAAGGATGAATATCATTGGCCAATGTAGTTAGAGTAAAATGCTCTAATTCTTTACAAAAGAACATTGAATCTACAAAAACAGAAGGGGGGTCTCTTTTACCTCATGTGGTAATGGAACTGCATTTAGTAATCAATTACCTACATAAAGTTATTAGTTTGGTACAGAGTAGCAAACAAAATATAAATAAAATATAGGGTAGGTGCTGGAGTCTGTGACCAGACTAAAAACCTCAAAATATTCAACAATGAGGAGAAAAGCAAGAGGCAAGGCATAGTGAATCTGAATAAAAACATGAGAGGTAAAGGCAATAACAGTTTCTGCAGGTAAGGGTTGAGTAGGTTTTTCTGACTGGGTGCTAAATGGAAATAGAGTCAGGTGTGAGGTGAGTGGACATTATCCCAAGGATTCATAAAGAACCCACAGCAGGCAGTACAGTTATGCTGTGGGCCAATGCAGGGGTGTTTTGTGTCAAAAGTATGTGGTTCTATTTCCTTTCTACCTCTACCTCTGCACTTTTTTATGATTTGTTTTTTTAATCCATCCCTGGTGTTTAGTGGTGGTGTGGATGACTAATATCCTTGGTGGGCAGGTACAGGGTATGAAATCTGTTTTGTCCTTTTGAGGCACACTACTTATCTCTGATGTCATGTGGTTCCTTGCACCTTTTTTTTTCTTTTAATATGTGCCTTTAAGCATGCCAAAGTCTTGTGCTCTTCCCACCCTGATTCCCATTTCATTATGTGCTGCTCAGGCACAGATTTAAGGAGATGCTCCTGTTAGCTAGTGGTTCACCCCACCCCCCAATCCCTATTCTGTTTAAGTGCTGTTCAGGCATGAGTTTGGAGTTTTTCCTGGTGGGTAGTGCCTCCCCACCCAGTGTTGTAGACCATGATTGTTACTCAAGGGGTGTGTGGAAAATAACCAGTGACCCCAACCCATTCACTCCCACTACACATGCACACACACACACACACACACACACACACACACACACACACACACACACACACACACACACACACACACATAAACTAGCCTCCTCCCCACCCGATCACATTCATAGATATGCACCCATACACACACCACACACACTTGCTTTCCATTCTCCTAAATTACTTACTGCTATCGCTCAGGCAGTCAGACACTCCCACATACACTCACATATGCAGCCACTACATGCACTCACACATATGCCTCCTAGCCCTGTTTTACCATTAAACTCCTCAGCACTAACCTCTACTATGTTGGATGAACATGTCATTTTGGCCATGTTCACCATGCCAAGCTGCATGACTGAGCGATGTAGATGCCTTCCTGGAGGCAGTTTTTGGGTGATAGCACATGACTAATTAGCATATGTCTCTCCCCTGAACTGCCTCATTAGCATCTGGCATGTCCATGGGGACAGCCCTCTGTGGTGCTGCACATTTTCATGCTAAAGCTCCATGGTAGGCTGTGTCTGAATTCCAAAAGGTTACTTTGCAGTAACCTTTATGAATTCAGCCCTATACCTCTAAAAGAGGTGGTGAACACCTGCAATGCACTGCATCTGGATTGTGTCATATTTTGTATGTTGGGGGGATCAAACAAAAATTCTAAAGACATGCTTCTGGAGCATTTCTCCCTGGGCCTCCTCTGAAAACAGGATCTGTGGAACCTAGTCGGACTTTCCCGGTCAACAAATGTTAAATAAAATAAAAAATAAAAAAACAAGCATGACAACCCTGCAAAATGTTATTGAAATGAAAAAAAGAGCTAGGAATGAACATCTCCATGGAGTCAGCAACATTTTCGGGTGGGTTAATGGGTCATCCATCATCTTGCACTAGCAAACTCATCTGTTTAAAAATAAAAATTAAAATGATAACATAACAAACCATTACTCACTAGCTTTATATGTCTTATTTTCCCTATCTTCCAGAAATAAAAGCTTTGTAGCCCGTTGCAGAGGTCCATCCATCCATCCACAGCCTCTTTTTCATTTTTGCAAATGGGGTCGGGGTGTCATTTCAACAGTGACAATCATCTAGAGCCAAGGTTTACACTGCCAGCGGTAACTGGCCCTTAATTACATAATTTTGAAATCAAGTGCCCTTTAGACCACAGTGCCTTTCTTAAAACATTGTTTTCCTTCATACTCAGATGGACTTGTATACTGATCTAACAGACAATAAAGTAACTGATAGCAGAAAAGGCATGATCTGTTTGGAAGTACGGAGGTTACCCCATTCCAAACTTTAGCATAAATAAATAAATAACATTCTTAGGTAATGGGAGGAATACAAAGTTTGTGTAAAGAGTGCTGTCTTTTAATATGGAAAATGTCTTCAAGCAATGCAACCATATCTTATTACAAGCATCCGCATGACAATCACCACTTCAAAGGATTTAATAAGGTTTGTAATATGATTTAGTTTTTTGTTAAAGTGAAGGACGACTGCATTCACGACTACCCAAAGCTATATGAAACAAAATGCTAGTATCATGGAATTAGATCTGCAAGGAACACATGTTGCATTCTTCATCTGTCGCAATAACTTTCTTTTCTGCTGAACTCAACTTTTCTTTTATTTCATTAATGTGCACTATTTTAATAAATATGGTTAAGGATGCATTTCTAATCAATGCCTTAGGCTGGACAGATTAGAGCAATAACAGTAAGCTTGTCCTAAAATTTCTAGACCAAGTCTAAAACAATTTGAGCAACAACAAACAAGTAATATATTCATGAATTAACTGTGCACAACCACTTATGTATTAGCTATATTAAAACTGGAAAAATATTTTATTTATTTATTTGTTTTATGTGACATTTCTTGACTAGTTAGTCTGACTGGGCAGCAGCCCCTTTGCAACAGAAGCCCGAGGAGAAAAGCTCCAAGTATTACATATAGCAAAAGTAATCTAATGACAGATTAAGCTAAAACTATTAGAGTAAAACAGAAAAAAAATCAAGCTAGAACACGACCAATGATTTAATACACATTAATGTTCAAAAGGTTATAAACTCTACTGAGAAGAAGAAAATTAAACAAAAACCTAACAAACATGCATAACAGGGTGGAAGACTAATAGTATACAGAAAAATTGTACATTATATACAGGAGTAAGTCCCAAGGCACAGTTCACTTTCCACAGTTTACAGATCAGTAGGTTGAGAAAAAAGAGACTATTAGTAGATTTAAAGAAAGTGAGAGGGGAGAGACAGATTATTGCAGGAGTATTATAGGAGTATTGGAGAAGTAAAGAGGAATATAGTGTTAGGTTGGGCGATTGCATGAACAGGACCGTGAATTACAAAGGGCACCTTTGAGAACTGTTTTGAAAGAGGTAGGATTTGGGATGGAGCTAACACAAAGTAGTAGTTTATTCCATTTATTTGCTACAGAGTAACTGTAGAGGAGTTTGTCAATATTTTTATTGGGTACATATACTTCCAGAAGATGCTGATGAGTGCTACAGAGGGCTCGCTTGGGAGTGTAGGGATGGATTACAGAAGAGAGGGAGGGGTAGGAGGAGGATTTGTGTAAGATAGAATGAGCCATGAGAAGCTAGGGTAGTTGGATCTATGTGGAAAATGGAGCATATACTTGAAGCACCCTACTCCAGATTTATACATTTTTATAGAAGGTTTGTTGATGATTTGTTTTTTTCTGTGGATAGATACTAAACAGCAGTTAAGAGAGTTTGAGGTGTATGTAAATAATACAGCTAATTATTTACCCTTTTCTATGAATGCATCAACACACAATATTAATTTTCTTGATGTTACTGTTGAAGTGGATGGGAATGGCTCCATTTTTACTAAATTGTATAAGAAACCATGCCATGCCAACCATCTTTTGTATAGGCATAGTATGCACCCCACCCACATTTTTAGTAACGTGGTTAAGAATCAAGTCTTAGAGCCTCCAGGTTAAATGTACATGAAAAGGAGTTTCAAGAGCAGGTAGAAACTACACAGCATTGTTTAAGGATGAGAGGTTATAGTGACTGAGAAATAGTTGAAAATGTAGAGAGGGTTAAAAGCTTGAGGTGGACCACAGCTAAACCTTATTTTTCAAAACCTGCATCAGACAGAGTAATGTATAATAGGAACAATCAGTGTGAACTGAGGGTACCATTACATTATTCTAATAATGTTTCCACATACATGAATGTTATTAGAAAACACTGGAAAGTCCTTATGACAGACAAAGATATTTCCAGAGAGATAGAGCCCACCCCCAGGTTTGTATTTAGGAACATGAAATCTTTAAAAAGGACCTTATGTTACTCAAGGATTAAGCATGAATATAGCAGTATCGCCACTTTTGCATGTGGCACTTGTAGTGTATGTACTTACATTGACAGCAGTTCTACGCTCATGCACCCTGACCAGGATACGATATATAGGTTCAAAGTCTTTGCCACTTGTAGCACCTCCCACTTTGTTTACTTGACCCACTGTTTACTGTGTTCAACATTTTATGTAGGCAAGATGGATAGAATGCTTAGAGAAAGAATAAAGGAACATCTGTATAATATTAGCAAAGGGAATAAAACTAATGCCCTTGCAAAATATGTCATTGCCAGTGGCACTGAGTATACTTTTAAGTTTTTGTTTATAGGGAGGGTGCATGAGACATTAAGAGGAGGTGACATCAGGAATAGTACTGAGCAGTTTGAGTCTAAGTGGATCATTAGACTGACAGGTGATAGTGGGCATGGACTCAATGATGCGGTCCCTATAAAACCTAAGCTGAAATCTAGGAACCTAAGGCGTTGAATGTTTTTTGCCTTTGTATTATTGTATTTTTATGTTTTGATATATATATCTATATATATATATATATATATATATATATATATATATATATATATATATATATATACACATATATATATTTGTTACATATGCATTTTTATGACAGTATTATGATTTCTGTACTTAGTTGCTATGCATATGCTTTTGTGAGACTCTCAGTTTAAATAATTTGAGTGCCTTGATGTCACATGATTAATCAAGGGAGGTAGTAAGTATATGATATTTAAACTGACCCCCGGATTCATGAAGCTCAGCGCAAGGCCGGTGTAAGGCCTGCGCCGGCCGTGCGGCGTATAAATGGTGTAGTAGCGCCATATGCATATTAATGAAGGTGCGCCGCTACCACATTCACGTGCATAGGACACGTGCGCGAGTGCATGGGGCGTTACTAAGCTGCGCCCGGAGGCGTGTCAATGTCGGCTGGCGATGAGCAACCTAAACTGCTGAATATTATAGCCTGCCTGCAATAGTAATCGCACCTATCAGTGTCCGTGGATATTGAAACGTATGCAAAGCATGCAAGACAGTTCCCGGCCACACAAAATGGAGAACCAAACAGAAATGCACGCAACATAATATAAGTTTCCGTCCATGGAACAAATGATATTTAAAATCATGTGTCTGTAATGTACTGCACTGTCAGAAGTTATACCCAGTGGAAGTGAAGCGCATCATGTCAGTGCGCCGCCAATACACACATCTAGCCCCATGGGTATGGTCACCAGCAGTCCCACAGTGGTAGTGATAGTACACAGCAGGGCAGTTGCGGCTATATAACAACCGTAAAGAAACCTGACAGTCCAAATTGTATACCAAACACACACAAACATATGTATATTAAAATGTGCTATACACATGAACAGGAACATAACTGTCACATATACATAGGATGCTATATGCGGAACCGGGATATCCAAAAGTAGAACCCATGCATGCAAATGCAATACGCAACAACCCCAGTATAGCACATAACCCGCACCCATGTCCGAATGTCCACCAAATCCAGCTACCAGCCTTGCGCATCCGTACACCTGCACATAGCGAGTATTCCCCATATGTAGTAGGAAGTATCGTCCTAGGTAGTGTCCGGATTGCAAATATGTATCCCACGATTGTAAACATCCCATCACAGGTACGTAAATCCAAATGCTCGCGTGTTAATGTTATGGCAAAATGTGTGTACATCCCATGTGGGATAAGTAACCTGTTGAAACCTCAGAGTTGTTTACACGCCACGGTGTCCATTACTGTACACATCTGGACAAAACATGTATGTGTAGTCACGGTACTGTTAAGTTTCTACACAGACATGCAATTCATACTATGCAGGATGGAACAGCTGTCCACCATGCAGGTCACCCCACTAGGGTTGCCACCTGTTCAGATGGCCAAGGTGGGACATCCCTTGTAGAAATGTGAGAAATTGCAGGATAAAACATACCCCCGGCCAGTGCAAAGGACAGAATTACATGTGTATGCCAAGATAAAAGCTTATGCCATAGCATTTGAATAGCTTATGCCATCCCAAATAATAGTTATGTGTACCAGATACAAAATACCTGCATCATGCAACTAGTACAGAAAATAAGAAATATATTATTGTCTTAAAATCACAGGACATTTGCCATGTCTTAGGTGTCATCGCAGGACACAACTGTCCAAAGTGGGACCTCCCCTTGCAAAGAGGAACAAGTGGTAACCCTACTCCCCACTGAATTATCGACAGTATATATTCAACTCAATCACATACCGACACCACCTTTCAACCTATTACAGCAACAAAACCTGGACAAAGCCTAAAAGGATGGGTGGACAAATAGGGACAGATGTAATTACTGCTCTCACAAGCTTCGAAAGTTCACTAAATAATAGTATGTACATAAGCAGGAAATGTTGTGAAGGATGTGGGGTAGTCCCCAGTATTACAGAGGTCCATACATATATACTGTAACAAACCGTCACATATGTTGACTGTACTACTGCATACCCGTAGTTAATTCATAGTTACATCATGTGCAAAATAATAACCCTCGTAAAAATGAATACAGGAAATAGTCAAATGTGAATGGGAACACCACTCACCGTGGATTATGTATCGTAACCACCCCCACCCATATTATGTATTGCCAACATCATAAGCTGCTGACAGGTGCCCAAACACCTGTATCTGTAAACAGATTAAATGCTTAAAATGGACAATCCCTGTCCATGTGCTTTGTCTGACATTTGAACACGGTCAGGACAGTTCCGTTCATCAGTCGGACAAGCCTAAACCCAGATCACCACATGAACACCCTGACAATTAAAGACCTGAATGTGTCAGGAATATAAGCCTTTGGGTTCTGAATATCCCTGCAGTGATGAAATATGCAGCTTGGGTCCAGAGCAGTAGGGAATAGGGAATGTGTAACATGTAGTACCGCATTTTTCCCAGCAGGAGAATGGATGCCTGTGACGTAAGTGAAGCGGTGAGGCATATGTTAATGTAGCTATGTACTATGGTTATGCATATAAATGAGTCAGAACACCAAACGTATACTGGTTACAGCATCCGGCCAACGTGAATGCAGTCCCGGTTGAACAACGACTACAGCACATATAATGTGAAAGTGTAATGAATGTGTCTGTGCTGTACAGACAGTTAAATATGTAAAGGTGAACGTGTGTTTCGCAAACGTCCATTAACCGGATTACAGATAATTACTGGTACTGTCACAAGTAATAAAGCCCACGTAAGCACAAAGACTTAGTAAACATATGTAACCCACAATAAGGATATGTATGCGCATCCACGCGTAACCCACAATAAAGAAATGCAAGTGCGCCTGTGCGTGTGTGATCCGCTCACAGCATAGTAAATGAATGCTGTTTCCCCCACATTAGTTATACATGGCTCAAACCCGTTAACCTCGTACAGTATGAAACCGGACGAAGCCATGCAAACTACAGGTACAAATAAGGACAAACCCCAGATATGTGCCAGAACAAACATAGAAAGTGGATAGAATAACGGGTGTGTCAGTAGCATGGATTCTTTGAAGGGTATGCAGTCGTAACCTGAACTGCTTGCCAGAAATCCCCACCGTAAGTCTCAAATGAAATGCTACTACATTGCCAGATAGACACAGGTTTATGTAAAACACAGTGAAGATAAAGGGGCAAGCAGCTGTACACTCTGCAACAATCTGTATAGTGGAAAGGTATGGTATGGATATAGATATATGTGTATACACATACTCCACAGACGTAAACCAAAGCAAGTTATGAAATGAGGATTGTACATGTATATATGTATACACAACATACTTATGTCCCGTAGATATGACATATGTACATAAATAGGCGACGTTATATCTAATATGGGTAGACAAACAGACATGCAGGAAAGGTGAATAAACCGCAGCATTCTAAAACATTGGCCAGAAAGTGACAGTCCAGCAAGTTCTACACTTTAAACATGCAGATAGGTGTCCATTGCAGGACTCCATAAATTGAAATACGTAGTGTCAACCAACATTGACGCAAAAGAAGTGACCGCAGCAAATACGAAATAGCTGTACATGCAACAGTATCAGGTGCAAGGGTGATGACACATGTGTCGATAGAATGTATGACGTACGAACTGATATCCGGAGAGTGGGGAGTGCATATAAGTGTCTCCACACTTCAGTAACGCACACATTACACATGTGTAATGGGTACTGTAGAGGGTTGTCAGGTATGGGAATCATGGGTATGCAGAAATGGGCCTAGGTGTTGTTTGACAGGGATTTCGTAGGCCCGCCCCATGGGAGTGATGTGGGTATAGCACATGCCTATATTCTCAATAATGGGGCAAACCATCCACTGAATATTGCGGAAACCATTTTGGCAATATGTAGGGCCCTATATCAGTGTCATGTAGGCTATTATCATGGATGGACATACGTACGACCAAGATGGTACCCATAACTGGCAAACTGTCAGAATAACACAGCTGCACTAAGGCATAGTACATGAAATACAAATAGGGACTATATTAGATATACCCCAGACAAAGTCAGAACGTTGTGAGAATCCTGGCGTACCCATGAATACGGATGTTATGAGTGTTACTAATCATGTAATGGAAATGTCAGTCACTATTATCTACCGCACAGTCTGTAATGCCTTGCCAGCAATTTACCAGAAAGGCACATCACTATGACAAATGTAACAAGGTCAAACATCAGGGTGTTTATCCATAATGTGTACAGGTTAGGGGTATGAAGGTAACCTGTCCAAAATACATGTACAGAACTAGTGATACTAGGTGGACAGGTGAGAAGAAAGACATCAGGACAAAGGAGAAAACATGTACAAGTCACACGCATGTACACCGACAAATGTGAATGACAACGTATGCCCTGTGAATGTCAATGTGGAAGGTTAATAGACACAAACGTAATGTGTCCCTCAGGGTGTCATGCAGTGTCACCATAACAATGTCCAGTCCCCCAGACACGTACGTGAGCTCTGCCACTGACGGAAAGTGCAAATACCGGCGCACACATACGGTACATGATAGACCAATTAGTGTGGATAAGCAGCTGTTGGCCTGTGTGAGGAATACAACTGTCTGGGTGGGTGTGTCCTGCAATATAAATGTAATGGCATGTGGCCTGTGATGCCACCATACAGTGTGTGTATTGGTGTCAGAAAGTTGATATTTTGTTACAGACACATACACCACAACTGTACAGATTTACGATGAATGTGCAGAGTTCTGCCTCATATGTTTGGTGTGTTCCACATAACAGTAACATTCTGGCACTTCCATGATAACTGAAGACATGAAATAATGACAAACATGTGCATAAGACACCAAATCCGACAGAAAAGCCATACTAATGCAAAACCTATTATTGTGTCAACTATTTACGTTTGTAAGAGCAACATGTCAATACTGCCCTATGTGTCCCACTATCAGATAAGGCCTTGTCCAGCAACTTGCTCTAGGAGGTGGAGTGGTATGAACAGAAACAGATACATGTGTGAGGAAACAGCAATATCGACTGCAAGATAACGCAGAAGGTATGAAATGCGCTGCAGTAGGACGTGCAGTACTGTCCGTAGGTATGTGCTGCTGACATGTCAAATGACACAGCCAAAATTCCCACCCTGAAGAACCCCATTTAGGGCTTTTCTGCCAATTACCAAATGCTTAAGTGTAACACAAAGTAGTAGTTTATTCCAGGTATTTGCTACAGAGTAACTGTAGAGGAGTTTGCCAATATTTTTATTGGGTACATATACTTCCAGAAGATGCTGATGAGTGCTACGGAGGGCTCGCTTGGGAGTGTAGGGATGGATTAGAGAAGAGAGGGAGGGGTAGGGGGAGGATTCATGTAAGATAGAATGAGCCATGAGAAGCTAGGGTAGTTGGATCTATGTGGGAAATCGAGCATATACTTGAAGCACCCTACTCCAGATTTATACCTTTTTATAGAAGGTTTGTTGATGATTTGTTTTTTTCTGTGGATAGATACTAAACAGCAGTTAAGAGAGTTTGAGGTATATGTAAATAATACAGCTAATTATTTACACTTTTCTATGAATGCATCAACACACAATATTAATTTTCTTGATGTTACTGTTGAAGTGGATGGGAATGGCTCCATTTTTACTAAATTGTATAAGAAACCATGCCATGTCAACCATCTTTTGTATAGGCATAGTATGCACCTCACCCACATTTTTAGTAACGTGGTTAAGAATCAAGTCTTTAGAGCCTCCAGGTTAAATGTACATGAAAAGGAGTTTCAAGATCAGGTAGAAACTACACAGCATTGTTTAAGGATGAGAGGTTATAGTGACCGAGAAATAGTTGAAAATGTAGAGAGGGTTAAAAGCTTGAGGTGGACCACAGCTAAACCTTATTTTTCAAAACCTGCATCAGACAGAGTAATGTATAATAGGAACAATCAGTGTGAACTGAGGGTACCATTACATTATTCTAATAATGTTTCCACATACATGAATGTTATTAGAAAACACTGGAAAGTCCTTATGACAGACAAAGATATTTCCAGAGAGATAGAGCCCACCCCCAGGTTTGTATTTAGGAACATGAAATCTTTAAAAAGGACCTTATGTTACTCAAGGATTAAGCATGAATATAGCAGTAATGCCACTTTAGCATGTGGCACTTGTAGTGTATGTACTTACATTGACAGCAGTTCAACGCTCATGCACCCTGACCAGGATACGATATATAGGTTCAAAGTCTTTGCCACTTGTAGCACCTCCCACTTTGTTTACTTGACCCACTGTTTACTGTGTTCAACATTTTATGTAGGCAAGATGGATAGAATGCTTAGAGAAAGAATAAAGGAACATCTGTATAATATTAGCAAAGGGAATAAAACTAATGCCCTTGCAAAATATGTCATTGCCAGTGGCACTGAGTATACTTTTAAGCTTTTGTTTATAGGGAGGGTGCACGAGACACTAAGAGGAGGTGACATCAGGAATAGTACTGAGCAGCTTGAGTCTAAGTGGATCATTAGACAGAGAGGTGATAGTGGGCATGGACTCAGTGATGTGGTCCCTATAAAACCTAAGCTGAAATCTAGGAACCTAAGGCGTTGAATGTTTTTTGCCTTTGTATTATTGTATTTTTATGTTTATATATATATATATATATATATATATATATATATATATATATCTATATATATACACACATATATATATTTGTTACATATGCATTTTTATGACAGTATTATGATTTCTGTACTCAGTTGCTATGCATATGCTTTTGTGAGACTGTTAGTTTAAATAATTTGAGTGCCTTGATGTCACATGATTAATCAAGGGAGGTAGTAAGTATATGATATTTAAACTGACCCCCGGATTCATGAAGCTCGGTGCAAGGCCGGTGTAAGGCCTGCGCCGGCCGTGAGGCGTATAAATGGTGTAGTAGCGCCATATGCATGTTAATGAAGGTGCGCCGCTACCACATCCACGTGCATAGGACACGTGCGCGAGTGCATGGGGCGTTACTAAGCTGCGCTCGGAGGCATGTCAATGTCGGCTGGCGATGAGCAACCTAAACTGCTGAATATTATAGCCTGCCTGCAATAGTAATTGCACCTATCAGTGTCCGTGGATAATGAAACGTATGCAAAGCATGCAAGACAGTTCCCGGCCACACAAAATGGAGAACCAAACAGAAATGCATGCAACATAATATAAGTTTCCGTCCATGGAACAAATGATATTTAAAATCATGTGTCCGTAATGTACTGCACTGTCAGAAGTTATACCCAGTGGAAGTGAAGCGCATCATGTCAGTGCGCCACCAATACACACGTCTAGCCCCATGGGTATGGTCACCAGCAGTCCCACAGTGGTAGTGATAGTACACAGCAGGGCAGTTGTGGCTATATAACAACCGTAAAGAAACCTGACAGTCCAAATTGTATACCAAACACACACAAACATATGTATATTAAAATGTGCTATACACATGAACAGGAACGTAACTGTCACATACACATAGGATGCTATATGCGGAACCGGGATATCCAAAAGTAGAACCCATGCATGCAAATGCAATACGCAACAACCCCAGTATAGCACATAACCCACACCCATGTCCGAATGTCCACCAAATCCAGCTACCAGCTTTGCGCATCCGTACACCTGCACATAGCGAGTATTCCCCATATGTAGTAGGAAGTATCATCCTAGGCAGTGTCCGGATTGCAAATATGTATCCCACGATTGTAAACATCCCATCACAGGTACGTAAATCCAAATGCCCGCGCGTTAATGTTACAGCAAAATGTGTGTACATCCCGCGTGGGATAAGTAACCTGTTGAAACTTCAGAGTTGTTTACACGCCACAGTGTCCATTACTGTACACATCTGGACAAAACATGTATGTGTAGTCACGGTACTGTTAAGTTTCTACACAGACATGCAATTCATACTAAGCAGGATGGAACAGCTGTCCACCATGCATGTCACCCCACTAGGGTTGCCACCTGTTCAGATGGCCAAGGTGGGACATCCCTTGTAGAAATGTGAGAAATTGCAGGATAAAACATACCCCCGGCCAGTGCAAAGGACAGAATTACATGTGTATGCCAAGATAAAAGCTTATGCCATAGCATTTGAATAGCTTATGCTATCCCAAATAATAGTTATGTGTACCAGATACAAAATACCTGTATCATGCAACTAGTACAGAAAATAAGAAATATATTATTGTCTTAAAATCACAGGACATTTGCCATGTCTTAGGTGTCATCGCAGGACACAACTGTCCAAAGTGGGACCTCCCCTTGCAAAGAGGAACAAGTGGTAACCCTACTCCCCACTGAATTATCGACAGTATATATTCAACTCAATCACATACCGACACCACCTCTCAACCTATTACAGCAACAAAACCTGGACAAAGCCTAAAAGGATGGGTGGACAAATAGGGACAGATGTAATTACTGCTCTCACAAGCTTCACCATTCACTGAATAATAGTATGTACATAAGCAGGAAATGTTGTGAAGGATGTGGGGTAGTCCCCAGTATTACAGAGGTCCATACATATATACTGTAACAAACCATCACATATGTTGACTGTACTACTGCATACCCGTAGTTAATTCATAGTTACGTCATGTGCAAAATAATAACCCTCATAAGAATGAATACAGGAAATAGTCAAATGTGAATGGGAACACCACTCACCGTGGATTATGTATCGTAACCACCCCCACCCATATTATGTATTGCCAACATCATAAGCTGCTGACAGGTGCCCAAACACCTGTGTCTGTAAACAGATTAAATGTTTAAAATGGACAATCCCTGTCCATGTGCTTTGTCTGACATTTGAACACGGTCAGGGCAGTTCCGTTCACCAGTCGGACAAGCCTAAACCCAGATCACCACATGAACACCCTGACAATTAAAGACCTGTATGTGTCAGGAATATAAGCCTTTGGGTTCTGAATATCCCTGCAGTGATGAAATATGCAGCTTGGGTCCAGAGCAGTAGGGAATAGGGAATGTGTAACATGTAGTACCGCATTTTTCCCAGCAGGAGAATGGATGCCTGTGACGTAAGTGAAGCGGTGAGGCATATGTTAATGTAGCTATGTACTATGGGTATGCATATAAATGAGTCAGAACACCAAACGTATACTGGTTACAGCATCCGGCCAACGTGAATGCAGTCCCGGTTGAACAACGACTACAGCACATATAATGTGAAAGTGTAATGAATGCGTCTGTGCTGTACAGACAGTTAAATATGTAAAGGTGAACGTGTGTTTCGCAAACGTCCGTTAACCGGATTACAGATAATTACTGGTACTGTCACAAGTAATAAAGCCCACGTAAGCACAAAGACTTAGTAAACATATGTAACCCACAATAAGGATATGTATGCGCGTCCGCGCGTAACCCACAATAAAGAAATGCAAGTGCGCCTGTGCGTGTGTGATCCGCTCACAGCATAGTAAATGAATGCTGTTTCCCCCACGTTAGTTATACATGGCTCAAACCCGTTAACCTCGTAAAGTATGAAACCGGATGAAGCCATGCAAACTACAGGTACAAATAGGGACAAACCCCAGATATGTGCCAGAACAAACATAGAAAGTGGATAGAATAACGGGTGTGTCAGTAGCATGGATTCTCTGAAGGGTATGCAGTCGTAACCTGAACTGCTTGCCAGAAATCCCCACCATAAGTCTCAAATGAAATGCTACTACATTGCCAGATAGACACAGGTTTATGTAAAACACAGCGAAGATAAAGGGGCAAGCAGCTGTACACTCTGCGACAATCTGTATAGTGGAAAGGTATGGTATGGATATAGATATATGTGTATACACATAATCCACAGACGTAAACCAAAGCAAGTTATGAAATGAGGATTGTACATGTATATATGTATACACAACAGACTTATGTCCCATAGATATGACATATGTACATAAATAGGCGACGTTATATCTAATATGGGTAGACAAACAGACATGCAGGAAAGGTGAATAAACCACAGCATTCAAAAACATTGGCCAGAAAGTGACAGTCCAGCAAGTTCTACACTTTAAACATGCAGATAGGTGTCCATTGCAGGACTCCATAAATTGAAATACGTAGTGTCAACCAACATTGACGCCAAAGAAGTGACCGCAGCAAATACGAAATAGCTCTACATGCAACAGTATCAGGTGCAAGGGTGATGACACATGTGTCGATAGAATGTATGACGATTTAACTGATATCCGGAGAGTGGGGAGTGCATATAAGTGTCTCCACACTTCAGTAACGCACACATTAAACATGTGTAATGGGTACTGTAGAGGGTTGTCAGGTATGGGAATCATGGGTATGCAGAAATGGGCCTAGGTGTTGTTTGGGAGGGATTTCGTAGGCCCGCCCCGTGGGAGTGATGTGGGTATAGCACACGCCTATATTCTCAATAATGGGGCAAACCATCCACTGGATATTGCGGAAACCATTTTGGCAATATGTAGGGCCCTATATCAGTGTCATGTAGGCGATTATCATGGATGGACATGCGTCACGACCAAGATGGTACCCATAACTGGCAAACTGTCAGAATAACACAGCTGCACTAAGGCATAGTACATGAAATACAAATAGGGACTATATTAGATATACCCCAGACAAAGTCAGAATGTTGTGAGAATACTGGCGTACCCATGAATACGGATGTTATGAGTGTTACTAATCATGTAATGGAAATGTCAGTCACTATTATCTACCGCACAGTCTGTAATGCCTTGCCAGCAATTTACCAGAAAGGCACATCACTATGACAAATGTAACAAGGTCAAACATCAGGGCGTTTACCCATAATGTGTACAGGTTAGGGTTATGAAGGTAACCTGTCCAAAATACATGTACAGAACTAGTGATACTAGGTGGACAGGTGAGAAGAAAGACATCAGGACAAATGAGAAAACATGTACAAGTCACACGCATGTACACCGACAAATGTGAATGACAACGTATGCCCTGTGAATGTCAATGTGGAAGGTTAATAGACACAAACGTAATGTGTCCCTCAGGGTGTCATGCAGTGTCACCGTAACAATGTCCAGTCCCCCAGACACGTACGTGAGCTCTGCCACTGACGGAAAGTGCAAATACCAGCGCACACATACGGTACATGATAGACCAATTAGTGTGGATAAGCAGCTGTTGGCCTGTGTGAGGAATACAACTGTCTGGGTGGGTGTGTCCTGCAATATAAATGTAATGGCATGTGGCCTGTGATGCCGCCATACAGTGTGTGTATTGGTGTCAGAAAGTTGATATTTTGTTACAGACACATACTCCACAACTGTACAGATTTACGATGAATGTGCAGAGTTCTGCCTCATATGTTTGGTGTGTTCCACGTAACAGTAACATTCTGGCACTTCCATGATAACTGAAGACATGAAATAATGACAAACATGTGCATAAGACACCAAATCCGACAGAAAAGCCATACTAATGCAAAACCTATTATTGTGTCAACTATTTACGTTTGTAAGAGCAACATGTCAATACTGCCCCTATGTGTCCCACTATCAGATAAGGCCTTGTCCAGCAACTTGCTCTAGGAGGTGGAGTGGTATGAACAGAAACAGATACATGTGTGAGGAAACAGCAATATCGACTGCAAGATAACGCAGAAGGTATGAAATGCGCTGCAGTAGGACGTGCAGTACTGTCCGCAGGTATGTGCTGACATGTCAAATGACACAGCAGTCTACATGAAGAACCTTTAGGGCTGTCATCTTTATAAATGATGATACTGGGACATACCCACAGCCATGCACACAGCACAAATAGACATACACACACATCAAAACTAGGCCATGATACATGAAGCCTCCGGCATGTACGAGTACAGCGAGAGTACAGCAAGGATAGATGTCTGCCAAGATATACAGCAAATGCCTGTAAGGGCGTGTAACACCGCCCGTAACACGGACGTTGCATGGACAATGTTGGGAGTTGCAACATACCCCATTGGTATGTGAAAGCTATGCAAATATGCAATACATGAAACAGTCAGCTGTCCATGCAAGAGCAGGGTTATGGGCAGAAAATAGATTATATATATATATATATATATATATATATATATATATATATATATATATATATATATATATATATATATATATAGAGAGAGAGAGAGAGATACAGACATACACACACACACATGTGGCAGGGCTGGTAATCGAACCTACACATGACTACCCTATCACACTACAGCATGACGCATTTACAGAACACGCTACCAAGACTACTAAACACAGCAGACACACAGGCATTCTACTAGGTGCGTGTCAACATCCGCAAAGACAAAGACGGCAGCAGGATACATCTGTGTTGCGAACCGTCTTAAAGCATAACCTGAGTCCCCAGGTGGACGGGAGCATGCACACACACACACACACACACACACACACACACACACACACACACACACACACACACACACACACACATCTGGCAGGCCTGGGAATCAAACCTACACCTAACTACCCTATCACACTACAGCATTACGCATTTACAGAATGCGCTACCGAGATTACTGAACACAGCACTCTCAGAGGCATACTTCTAGGTGGGTGACATCATCCGCAAAGGCAAAGATGCCGATAGGGAATGTATGTGTTGTGAGGCATCTAAAAGCATTACTGTGTCCCCAGGCAGCTGGAAACACACGCACACACACACACACACACACACTTGGAAGGGCAGGGAGTTGAACACACACCTACCTACTCTAACACACTACAGCATTACGCATTTACAGAACGTGCTACCAAGATTACTGAACACAGCACTCTCAGAGGCATACTTCTAGGTGGGTGACATCATCCGCAAAGGCAAAGATGCCGATAGGGAATGTATGTGTTGTGAGGCATCTAAAAGCATTACTGTGTCCCCAGGCAGCTGGAAACACACACACACACACACACACACACACACACACACACACACACACACACACACTTGGAAGGGCAGGAGTTGAACACACACCTACCTACTCTAACACACTACAGCATTACGCATTTACAGAATGCGCTACCAAGATTACTGAACACAGCACTCTCAGAGGCATACTTCTAGGTGGGTGACATCATCCGCAAAGGCAAAGACGCTGATAGGGAATGTATGTGTTGTGAGGCATCTAAAAGCATTACTGTGTCCCCAGGCAGCTGGAAACACACACACACACACACACACACACCTGGAAGGGCCAGGAGTTGAACATACACCTACCTACTCTAACACACTACAGCATTACGCATTTACAGAACACGCTACTGGGATTACTGAACACAGCACTCCCAGAGGCATACTTCTAGGTGGGTGACATCATCTGCAAAGGCAAAGATGCCGATAGGGAATGTTTAGAGAGTGAGCGGTCTGAAAGCATATTACCGTCCCAAGGTAGATGTACACAAACACGCCAGTGCTGTCAACGGGCCAACTAAATATCTACAGAGCACAACAACACTGAATAGATACGGGATGCACCACAGACAGTACACCCTTCGAGAGCAACAAGTGTGTTCAATGTAGGCATCCATCGTGACATTGAAATTGGACATCTGGTGCCTGGATGACCACCATGGCTATACAGGATGTCAATGGCCATGCCCACACGCTTAGTATCACACGTCTGTTTGGAATGTACTGTGTGTCCATCTACACAATGGCATACTGGGCATGCTCACACACTTAGCTGTTGCAAAGGGCCATCTTGCATGCACACGGAGTCTAATCACGGAGGGGCACAGTGTGGAATGTACTGTGTGTCCATCTACACAACGGCATACTGGGCATGCTCACACACTTAGCAGTTGCAAAGGGCAATCTTGCATGCAGATGGAGTGTACACACAGAAGGGCACAGTAAGGTATAACTGCCCTCACGCACAGGGCGGTCACACATGCAGTGACCTGTACACACACAGCTGCCATCACAGCTGTCACAGGTGCAGGTCACACATGTACACACTGCAGTGTACACTGTAGCTGTCAAGTCAGCACCATGTCATTGGTGCAGCACTACACAGCCTTACGGTCCCACAACACCATGTGACATATGACCACTGGGCTGTACAGCAGTGTACACCAGCTGTGCAGAGTACACACGTACCAACAGGGATCCAACAGGTGTTATGCATTGCAATGATACCAGTATACATGAACAGGTCGGCTCAAGACATACCATGGCCCTTACACAGCTGTGACACCTGACTGTTGCTGTACACCAATGAACACACATCTGGGTACATCATACATGTGATTGTGTGGATGTGTGCATGGACTGCACACACAACACATACATACATGGCCTTTGATGTACCTCGTGCATAACACTGGTCTAATCAATGCTACACATGCAAATTGAAGGTGGGCCCATGTCTGTTGAATGCTCACACTACAGGGGGTAGCAGTGTTGACTGGGACACATACCCTTGTACTGGTCACCTGTGACACCCGTGATATCATACCGCAGTCCATGTGTTATGTATGTCAACACACATGTCCAACAATAGCAATGCATACAAACATGGCAACAGGAGACACATGTGACATCTGTACTGTGCATGCAGCAAACATGCATGTGCAGTGGCCGATGTCCGTAACATAGTTGCACCTACCTACGACATGCAGACGCAATGCAGACCCATCATTGACATCTGTATACGGTGACATACAAACAGCACGTATGGAGGAATGTGTGTACATAACGTGGTGAACCACCTGTCTAGATGTATGTGTGCAGGGGTGGCTCACAGTTGTGTCACACACCATCCTATCATGCCATGTGCTAACTGTACGCTATGTCGCTGTTACGTGACGGTGCTGACATAATGCATACACAGCAGTCAGGTGTTAACAACTATATGTCATATGGCACCTGTAACACCTACAACCTCCCGTGTGTATATAGCAGCACATTTGCCAGATATAGCGTTGGTACACATAATGCAATCAATACCGCTGCATGTCCAGCAAACGTGTCATCATATGGCTGGTGTATCATTCCCAGCACTGCCATGCGTGTCCGAATTTGTGACCAGGGATGCCACATATCGCGGGGAATATGTCCCAGTTGCTACACATCCCTGTACACCATTGTAGAGAACTGTACATACGTCAGTGTGGGAAGCATGACGTTCGTCGGTGATGTGCATCACACACATCGGTTGTCCGTATACACGTGTGGTCACCACAGTGTGTGTGTGTCTGTATGTATGTCTGGTGCTTGGTGTGAGTGTGTATGCTAATATACGGTGGGAAATTATCACTGGCCCCACGTGTTGACTAACCCGTAATGGTGATGCATTGCACAACCCTGTTGATGCCATAGGTCCCAGCCATACTGGCTACCTGTGCATGTCCCTTCTCTGTGATACTTCGTGTGGATATATAGTACTGTGAGGGTGATGACCACACAGGCAAGGGTCCCCAGCTGCACACTATGGGGTGTGCATTATAGTGGTGTACACCCCGTGACTGCAGCCATGTTCACGTACTGTTACGGGTCCTACTGCTGCACAGTGTGGCCTCCAGCTACCAAGTGACACCTCACATCATCATTGGCCAGGCCGCTGTGTACAACCCCTGCACCATGTCACCATACCTGTAATGTGTCCTGCTATGTATGTCACGTCTCTGTCCAGTGTAGCCTGTGGCACTGACCACATGTGTCAGGTGCAGTATATGTGCGGACATCTGTGTCATGTTTGTGTGTCCAACAGTCAGGATGAGGGTACATGTAGCATGCTGATATTGCCAGATGTGCCTGTGTGTACTCCACAGTTACACGTGGGGGACTGCAAACACTGCTACCTGTAGGCACATGCAAGTACACCATAGGAGGGAACCAGGGTATCACAACCAACATGGTGCTACAGATGTAACCGAGACACATACCGTGAACACATCACAATGCATGCTGCACCTGCACTACATGGTGTGACTGGTGCATGTCGACAGTACACAACCTATGTCACATACACAACTCAATATTCACACACAACCACTGCAACATACACATCCCTCACTATGCATACACAGGTATTACATACACCTCTCACTATGCTGTTCACCCTGTGCATCAGAATATTTGTGCATAACCCTGCACCGATGGTGTGGATGACAGGGATGCGGCACAGGCTTCATCATATGCACAGGGTGATATGTTTGCCAGGGGCATAGGCTGCACCAATGGATAACATCATGTGTGTGTGTAAGGGCCAGTGAGTTGACTGGACAGAATGCATGTGGATGTTGTGGAGCCCTATAGTTGTGTTTGCTGTGTGCATGTATGTGTGTACACAGTTCTGCCATTTGTGATGCCTACACTGGGTATAACTGACAGCCCCAGATTGTACAGTGCAGGTTGTACAGCTCACTGTGTCCGTCCATGGCCATGTGAACTGTGCCTGCCTGGGGTTGCACGGGCACTACCAGGTGGAGGTACAGAGTGGCTACTGTCCGACAACACATGTCCACTGGAAACGTGTCCCCGCTGAGACCGTCCAGGGCCACGTCCATATGGCCTGCTGTGTCCTGGTGTTGACAGCGCAGCACTATGGGAGTGGGCATGTGAGGTGGCACGGTCACGTCGACCTACACTAGGTGGTGTTGCTGGCCTACATCCACGTGGCCTACGCCTCACTCCTACCAGGTGTTCCAGCACAGACAGCTCCCGCTCACGGATTGCCATGCCTCGGTCAAGGATTCCGACCATTTCACCTAGTCGCCTATCCAGAACATTAGCAATCTGTTGTTGAGCATTTGCCAATGCCTGGATGTTGTCATTTAGGGTATGGATAGCAGCCCTCTGCAGCCTCTGCCCTTCTCTGTTCTGCCGTTCAGTACATGCCTGTGCCGCCATTACAGTCTGAAACATGTGTCTGGTGATACCAGCTGCTGCGCTCTGTCCTGCAGGTGCATGTCTGCCAGAGGTCCTCCTACGAGCAGCACAGGCCACATGCCTGTGTGGCACATCTGCAGTCATTACACTGACACCATGGTGTGTAGACACACCTTCTGTAGCCACCACATGTTCCTGTTACATGCCAACAGACGCTGACTGTCCTTCCTCTATGGCCACCGGTGATGCGGTGTGTGTTGGCAGCAGAACTGTGTGCGGGGAAGAGGGGGACATAGCTGGGATGGTAACCATTGGCACAGATTCAGCCCCTGACAACCCTGCCTGTACCTCATGCATATGTTCATCACCGCTAGTATCTGTGGGGACACTAACATCAGATGGACCGCAGGAGGGTAACACCTACATCACCTGTGAATGCAAAGAAATACTGTAAAGTACAATAGACACAGACACACACACACAGACACACACACACAGACACACACACACACACAGACACAGACACACACACACACAGACACACACACAGACACACACACACACACACACACACACACACACACACACACACACACACACACACACACACACACACACACACACACAGACACACCATGCATGTGATTTGTCAGATGGCATGCAGCATGCCTGTGATAGAGCAGAGGGCATGCAGCTCAGACATTAATAGTGTTAGTAAGCATACCTCCCTGGGGTGCACACTACAGCAAGCAGGTGTCATATCAGTAGCCATGCAGTTCACACAATCATGGTAGTATGCATGCATCTCCGTGATACACCATGTGGGCCAGAACAGGATAACAGTACACATGTCTGACGTGACCTTGACATGTAATTTGCTGACATGTGCATTAACATGCATACATGTTTGACACAATGGTGTCCTGACACATGTACAGCATCATAATGGGCTTCACATTGCAGTGTTGTGTGTATGCCCTACAGATAGAATGCATGTTTAACAAATGTGCATGAGCACGGGAGGGTAGTGTGAGCCGTCTACATTGCTATACAATGTGAAGTACAGACACTGTGCCATTGCATGGCAACATGAGGCATGTATGTTGCTGTAGAATGCATAATATGTACACATTGCATAGCCATAACTGCAACACAGTCGTGATGTTCGACAGATCATATATGGTAGACTTCAGTGACACCTCCAGGAGCTGTGCACAGGCTTTTAGGTTGTCCACTGTACCACATCAACTGTATAATCGGTCAACTAAGGCTATAATTGGACCATGTGTGGACAATGTGCAACAGGGTGCATACACATCCCATGTACTGTGTGGCTACATGTCTCTGGCCATCCCCCATGGCCATGTGTGCACATGTGATGGCCAATTGTGTGTGATGGGTATCTTCTCCACATGTCTGTGTGGTCCCATATGACATACACCCATACATGTCAGATATGTCACATTCCACAGGTCTATGCAGACAACGGGTTGTATGTTTGGTATGTGGGGTATAGGTCATGTGATAGTGTGACAATATTGCAGACAGAACACTACATGTCTGGGACATATCAGGTGGCACATCACAATGTGTGCACCCGATGCAGGGGCATATGACACAATGGTGACACTTGTGGGCTGCCCATATCACAGCTCACTGTGTGGTACTGTGTGCGTACCACACATGTTGTTCCAATGCATACTACATATGCCTCCATTGTAGAACACCTCCACTGTTGTATGCACAGCTGACCACACATGTCGCAATGACAAGTACTGTGGTTTCAAGTCTGTGTATCATTACGTTTGCATATATTGCACATGAGTGGTGTGTGTGAGTGCATGGTGGTGCGACCTGCATATCGTGACTGGAACAAACATCAGGTGTGCAAGTGTTAACTGGCCACATGGCAAATAGATCTACACTGTAACATGCCTGATACTGATGATAGTCTCACCTGCAATGGACCCATGTCTGCGCGGCATGCCAGAGGTACCTGTATAGGGGTGACACACCAGTATGAACATTATCCATGACTGTATGACAGCCACAGGTTGCACTGTGCATGTGCACACATTCACCTGTGTAATAGCATATAGTATGCACATGTGTGCATACACAATGTAGCATACTGTATATGCAGCATGTGTGTCCACATACCTGGCATATGTTGTTACTTTACATTATGTACAGTGACACATGCAACTACATGGGATATAATAGCCATATGTGCATTCCTGACTTACCAGGCAACTCCAGGCTCATTGGTTGGGAGACACCCACCTCCACGATGGCAGCTAGTGTTTCTGGATGCTGTTCCCTGGGTGTCCCCAGACTGGCCAGTAGCTCCTTGGTGTGTATGAGTGGGGGCTGGGTTGGTGGCCCACCACCTGTTCCACCTTGTTCCCTGGCGATTGCAGTGGCACGCTGTTTTGCATGTCGTATCAGGTCCATGCAGTGTCTGCGCACCTGCTGGTAGGTGCGGTTATGGCCACCCACATCGTTCACCCTCCTGCGTAGATCCTGCCACAGGTCATCCCGCTGCTGGGCATGCTGTGGCACATGGCTGAACAACAAGTCATAGTTGTCATGGAGCTGTGGGATGAGGACATCATCCTCCTGGCGGGTGTATCCTGGGAGGCGTGTATGGGGCATTATCTGTAAAACATAATGATGGTGACAGGTCACAGTTTCAGAGATGTACAGAGATACTGCTGCACATACATTTCTATGACATCTACTGCATCTGCACAGTTATCTTTGCAAAGCACCATGACACTGACACTATTGACGTGTTTGTGTCACACATGTCACACCCATTATGCATTGGATATCATCATCATATATGTGTGTCACCACATTACAGTGTTCATACTCCATGTAAATGCTGTCTTGCTGTGGGCATGTCTATTTGCCTGCACTTGTGTTCTTACCTATCTGCACATGCCTCGATGTGTCCACGGTACTACTGTTGACCTGGATGCTGTGTATATGTCACATATCAACACAGACACAGCCGGAATGGACTTGAGCAGTGACAATGCACACATACGCATGGACACCTGTACATGCATATGTTTTGCCATATACATCTACACAGCACTGTACAACTGTTCAACATCCTGACACTGATGGCCTGTATTACACATGTGATAGACATGGGACAATGGATAGTCAGACGACATTCGCAAGGATGGTCATCAACCATAGCATGTGCGGGCACGGTTTCCACGCTGTTACAGATGGCCATTGTGCCACCGCAAGCTGCATCAGTGTCACATTACTGATCCAGTCAGTTGTTAGTACATCTACCATGTGGCCATCACACCATGTATGACTGGGATGACATCTGCAGCTTTGATGGACAGGGTTGCATGGTATGGTGGGAGTATGTCACATATATGGCACAGGGATCTGTCCAGCCTGTGGAGATCCTAGTATTAGGACGGTGGCTGTCCATGACATATGTCATATAGATCAGGATATGGACATGTAGCATGTCCATCATCATGGTGTAGCAAATGTCCTTCTGCAAGGTAGACGGCATGCTGCATAGTGGAGGTGTGGATTGTGAAGGCTGTTATCGCACATCCATGCATAGCCATTACCCCTTACAGGTGGTATGTGATCCAATATTGGTCACCACAGTGCTGTATATGCCTGGCCAGTGATCTCTGTGCTCATGGATGGCACCCTGACATGACATGGGTACCTCAGATGACTACCTAAGGGGCCTGGAGACGTCACCATGTTGGGGGTGCACTGCACAGCACCATCCCTTACACAGTGTTCATAATGTTGACCACAGCCTAGGTAGCAGTTTATGGGTACAGGGATGTTCACCTAGCGGTGACACTGCTGGTATCATCCATCAGACTGTGCACATATGTGACACACCTCACACACACAGCCCATTCTGTATGTTGTTCACAACACTGACACAGCTAAACTGATAGGTCATGGCCATTCACAGCCTTACATACACAGATGCCTAACATTTGTCTGTGTGGTATGGGCTACAATGACCCTGTTCTACTGTATCTGGCACAGATGTGCTGTGCACATGTCACTCTTACACCTTTTGTAGTTGTGGGTCTGTCAACAGGCCACTGGTGGAACACACCTGTGACATGCAAAGGTATTTGTAATCAAATATCCGTGCTATCTTGTACATCTGTACTGCTAACATCTACAGTGCTAATGGTTCATGGACATGCACACCATACTCAGCAGGGTTATAGTGTGGTGCCACCCTAAATGACTGTCATCACCTCTTGTGGGTTGATATTATCCAACACCCTATCTGTATTGTATGGTCATGCTAGGCACTTGTTCAGAACATGTGAGCATGTCATGAGCTACTGATTACTATAGTGCCCATTCCACACCATTTCCCACAGGTACACTGGCTGTCCTACACTTCCCAGCTTGCTTAAGGTATGACAACTGTTGTACACGTAACGCACATATCCTGTGGGACATGGTTGTATATGCAGGCATGTCCAACTGTCACATACCAGTGCTACTGCCTGTCTATATGAGGGATATGTCGTACATGTGGCAATAGAGCAATTGTCTCATGTACACATTCAATGCTCACTTCCCAACATACGGCACTACAGCCTGTGGGGGATGCATGTCTGCTTTAGTGCTTGGCCCATAGCTCTCAGGTGTACCTCATTACGGGGAACGTACCTCATTTGGGGTTCTAAAAGGTGCATGTTCCTCAAGGTTCCACATTGGAAGGGTCTGTCACACATTCATTGTTGTACATAGTTTACCTGCTAGCCATGGCTAGATAGATGAGAATCATATTAATTCATTGGAATATCTGTTTTATATGTAAGACCAGCCTATTTTAGCCATCATATGCCCTTCCTAGTTGACGCTGTTAGTAAGCCAGTTGTAAGTGTTCCACGTTTCACCCATTTGTCACACTGTATGAGGGCTAATGTTCCTCATTTTGGGGACAGGAGGCTGACAGCTATGGCTGGGGGTAATGCTGTCGCCAACCCTGACTGCACCTGACAGTCATTTGGGGATGTGTAACATTTGCAACACACCCCACCCATCACATAGTCTCACATAATCTACACCACTGGCCACACCTACGAGGACAACCTGTGCAGTACGTCTCCATACTCACTGTAGGCACCAGAGGTAGCCCCCATCATGGAAGACAACATCACCAGCTTATAGCCCACAGACTCATGTGTGCCCACCACATACAGCCAATAGTGTGTTATAACATTCACAACACACCAGTCATAGCTGACTCTGTAGGGTGTCACACTGCAGTTCCACACAGCAGGCTACACAAGGTGTTAGTCACATCTTGCTGTCGGGTAACTGCTTCTGCAACATAACCTATGCATCCATGCCACACCTCACCAGGTACGATATGTCTGTCATTCGCCATGTTAGTGTGACTGCCCTGTGATGCCACTTCACAGACTACGTGTGCAGGGACATGCAACAGCTCACCAGTCTTATAGCCCTGAGGGTGTGGGCCTAGCCCTGGGGAGCATTTTGCATCTGTCCGGACACGATACCACTGTACAGTGACCGACTGTGTCACTGCAACAGTTGCCTATGCTCCTATTGTCATTCCACAGGCATGTGGTATCTGTCCGCTATGACTGTCCTGGTCAAACACAATGCTGTGGCACAGATGACTTGCACCTGTCGGCCCTGGGAGTACAGCTCACATGCTAGGCTCTTGCTGCTTCTATACTGCCTGTCCTGCACAGTTTCCAATAACTGTCACCGGCAGGGCGGTAACTGGCATGCGCAACATGGGGTCATGTGACACATTGCTTGCATCTTCCCCTGTGACTCACGCAGGCAAGGCACACCTTATAATGCACCACTCCAACATCTCTGCAGTGACTGGGACCTGCCTGTAGGCTCTGCAGAGCACACCTGCAATGATAGGTTATAGACAGACCATACCTTCCAGGCACATACCTGGACCGGCACACCCACAGCTGAGGGGTTCCCATATCCCACTATGTTTTGCACACATCCTGGCAAATTGCTTAGCACAATGCATCAGAGGTGCTCCACATGCAACTAACTGTGTCTGGGACCGCTATACACATTGTAAAAAGCGACAGAGTCAACATCATACCCCACGGGTAACATACCTTCTTCATAGGTTCATAGGTTCATAGGTTCATAGGTTGGTACTAGGCTATCAGCCCTAGGGCCTATACAAGCCTAGCCATAACAATTCCCTGGCTATTTCTTCCCACATTATTTACTTTCCTGGACCACTGTCTAGCAGGGCGACTGACGTGATCCCTGGGGTGAATTTCCTTTCTCCCATCCAATCGTCAGGGTTCCTCTTGAAGAGGTCCAAAGAGGCACTCTGCTTGACATGTATGGGCAATCTATTCCAGAGTCTGGGGAGTCTCTGGGTCAGGAACCTATCCCTCCAGCATGTTTTGTTTATTGTGATGACAAGGTTTAGATCCCTGGAGTGTGTAGCTCTGAGGGATTGGGATTTCTTTAAGTGTAGCATGTCCAACAGCTCTGGGTTTGACATGGCCTTGTATGTTAAGCAGAGATCGCCTGAGTAGATGATGATATGTGACAGAGTATAGCTGGAGTTTTTTAAGGCGGTCAGCATAGGGCATCTGCTTTAGGCCTGTGATTCTTTTAGTGAGGTATTTCTGAGGCCTTTCCAGTTGTTGCAGATGTCTTGAGAGGTACATACCAAATGGGGCATTGTATTCTATAATGGGTCTAATGAGGGATGAGTACATTGGGACAATGACCTCCTTTTTTCTGGATGAAAAGCCCTTCATGATGAGGTGTGCCACATAGAAGGATTTCCTGACTGTCCAAGACTAGCTACGTAAACATGACTGCCACACATTCTAGGGTGTACCACCAGGCATTATGGTGGTATAGTGGACAGTGGGCCTCAGCTACTACTGATGTGTGACTGACACTACCCCACACTTCACTGGGATAGCCACTCATGTACCGACACATCCATGAGTCATACCCTCCACTCTGCTGGATCAACACATACACACCACCTCCAAGACCTACATTACCCTTGGCATGAACACTACCACCATGTGACTGGTGTTACACACCTGGGGTTATCCCCTCATTGGTGGATTCCAAACATATGCTAATCTACCATGTTAGCCACATCCCAGAAACACACCCATCACAGCATACACAGTACATGTGTACTACTACACCTACTACAGACGCCTGCTGACAGCGGTTGTTAACATCATGACACCCGTGCAGATGGACAATGCACATACAAATGCTGACACATACCCCAGTGCACTTAATTAGCATGTACACAACTGCATGGATCATGCTATTCCACACAGAGCCATGATGATACACACCAGATAACAGACGCCACTCTGGTGGTCATGTTCCATGGACATATGATGTACAACAACAGGTGTAGGCTGTTGCACAGTGGTGTACATTCCCATGTGTGGGGTGGCTCACTGGTCAGCCGTGGTGGGGCCACAGGGTCCCTCATCACATACTCCAAGACTAGCTACGTAAACATGACTGCCACTCATTCAGGGGTGTACCACCAGGCATTATGGTGGTATGTCAGTATTTGATGGCAACACCCACATCTGCTGTCACATACAACAGTCACTCAGGAACATTGCAGACCCAGGTATTGTTGGCAACATGCTGGAGGATGGATTCAATGCTGACAGTACACCCTCTCACTCACTACAGGGCCACAATCCATACATGAACATTGTGGTGTCCCTGTGGTCACACCTACACAGTACTGACCTACACTCTATGTGTCCTGGGACACTGGCCCCATGTCACCTTCCAACGTCCCAGGCTGTGATGTCCACCAACCTCCGAATTACATGTCTCACCACTAGGCCACCATATTCAGTAATAGCCTTGTTTCAGACATTGTAGACCCTGAATGGCATACAGCAGCATTTATCACACTACACACAGGTGGCACCACATTGCACGAGTGGGACTATAGTCCTACACACCTGACTGGACTGTTCTGCATGGCTATGGGGCACATCATGAAGGACGTCATTCTCAGAGACATTGTTGGTCTCCCGTCCTCTGCTGCCACCCGGGTTGGGCTTGTTAAGGCCAGAGCATGGTCCCTACATATGGTGGACTCCTTTCATACAGTTACCAGGGCAGTTGCTGATGGTGGGAGTCCACACATCCTACATTGTCCTCTCATTGCCTGTCAGCACCATTCCCCATTCTGGTATTGACAACATACACATCCACCTGCACATCGCACCCTGTGTCTCAGGATGTTATGCTATGTGGCTCATGGACAGGACACACAGTGAGGCCAGCATACCATAGTACCTACTACATGTCAGGTACTTTGGCATACCATGGTCCTCAGTCATAGGGCCCCTCATGTTAAGTATATGCTTCCCTGCAGAACAGGCTGGCACAGGGGACTTTCCCTGCCTAGCTTTAGAACCCCTATATACCAAGTGCCATGATTGCTCCACCAGCTGATACTGACTCCAACCATACGGATGTTGCTGTGACAGATACATAATATGACTATCATGGCATCAAGCTGCATGACACAAGGTGCATGCACATCACCTTTGCATTACACCATTCACCCACTGACTATCACATGGATGGTGGTCCTCTACATACATATCACATTGTACATGTTTGCAGTACACACATATGTCGCACCCACTCCTGTGGTTATCGTATTGCCACTGTGGCGTGGATATCCTCCTACGTGGCCACACCTATCTGTACTGGGTGTGTAACTGGTACATAGGCACCCATTGTACCTCTGAACTCAAGACATCTACACACATTCAAGGGTACACCACCCCATTTAGGGTGCACCTTACACAACAGCTACAGCTTTACATGCCACAACATTAACACACCATGACGTTTACTGAGCTCTGACAGTTTCAATATGCGGCTGCACTACGGACACCACATCTGTACACATTTGCATACTACATACTCAGGGGTGACCTCTGCTGATCAGACAGGGCCCATGTCCACAACATTATTGATGGATATACTCCTCATATGCAACATAAGCAGAGGCCACTGTGAGCAACATGCTCATGGATATGTGCACACACGCCACAATGAGTGGGATGTGCTTCTGGGTTACATTCCCAAACCGGACACTCACCATGCTGAGGAACATAAGTCCTCTGTACATCACGCAGGGACACTCAGTAGCACTGTTCATGTGATACCTCCCTTGGTGGTTGGGAGACACATGTAGGCCTGGGATCACTGCAGTGGCTGTACTGTGCAGTGGTGCAGGTGACACCTGGCTCTGCTCTTCACAGGGCACTACCCTGGAGAGGTGCCACTAGTGTGAACACTGTAGTTGTGCTTACACATGGACTTGACAGACTGCATAGTACCCCACTATGCACCTGTGCAGCTATTACTTGTCCTTTGTGCATGGTTACTTGGTAGCCCTTCCATTTAGATTAGCTATCATGCTATTACTATGTCCCATACCTACAGGCCATATGTATCCTGTTATTGTACATACCAATAGACGATACCTGTGGTATGCATGATATGTCTGTTATGCTGTGTTGAATATCTGTCATATCTACCTATAATACTATACATTACACATATTTCACATAGTATCCCATAATGCAAAGCATACTTGCTCAGCAGGACCACCTTACATATGTCATTAACGTTATTTGCCCATACACATGCGTGCTGTGACAGTAGATCAACATATACTATCCCCTGCCATGGCACGTCCTTGTTGGACATACCCTACCACTGATGGCAGGTTGTATGGCATTGTTCTGTTTAATGGCCTCATGTAGCATCCCTTCTGGTGTCTGTGCTATGTACCTTGTGTCCCACTGCTGGATGCACAGATTCTACAAGCATTAGTATGCTCAGCAAGACATCACTACATAAATACCTTTCCCCACTTTATGCATTGCGGACATGTTTAATTAATGCAAACCAGGCTATACATACAGTAAAACTAATTAATACAGATCATGCTATACATAACCTTACATATCGGGCGTTCTACATACCTTGTCGTCGTTACGGCGTTTCCTTTCTATCTCTCTCACAGTGTTTCAACTGTTTTAAGGTATGAGCATACGGTTTGAATGTCTGGCAAGTCATCCTTATATACGTCGATACCTGAAACATGTGGATTCTTCCCACCAATTGGTGTTCCTGAGTGACTAATTACTTGCATATCAGCTGTGCAGCTACTCCATTCACCAATTACGCTGCGACAGTGGGGTATAATTGATTCTCCACTTGGGTGTTGCCTATTTGCCCTACCTTCGGGGAGACGGTCTGTATTGTGTTTTGTTATGAGTAACTGCAACTGCTATGCATGGAGACAAGTATAGTTTGGATTCATGTCCCCCGTGGATTGTGTGTGACAGGTAGAGTATTTGGTTCAACATGTGGGTGTACCTGTCATCCCGACGTCTGATAACGGAGTATTGCAATCAATACCTGTAACATGGCTGTTTGTTCCATTATACAACGCCTGCAATTTTGCATGTCACCTTTAATTGTGTCTCTCACGGTATGTTGAGGGTTCTGCAGATGTAATTGACTGACTGGATGTTTGTGCAGCTATTACAGTTTGTATTGCTTTAGTTTCTAGTGTGGGGATGTCGGTGGTTATGTAACATATACGGTTTGTGGGTCTTGCATTTCTACATAATCCGTATATATGTGTGTGGGCTCCCTCCCTGATTAGAGAGCTAACAGTTAGTAGACTTATGTTACGGGATTGTACGTTGGGCCATTGTTAATTGGTTTCTATATCGTCTGCAGGTGAGCTTACTACTTGTATACCTCTGTAATTGCAGGGATATATCAGGGGATATGTGTAGGTGACAGCTATCCCTTGTATTTCTGTCCCAGATATTTGCAGTCATTGTGGTTGTGTTGTTAAAAGAGCATGTTTGCCATGGGTTGCCACCTTATCATATGGTCATTGTTGGACACTTATGGACAAAGCGGTGTTTACAGGCCAACACGTAGCCACGGTCAGTACACAGGTAGCACATACTTTTATCCTCACTACATACCTATTGTTGTGTGACTTTGGATACTTATCATATTGCATGTAACATTTAAGTTTCTTACATACAGGCATAACTATTAAATACGACTGTTACATTATATATGGGGCATATTTATGTCCTACCATCTCGGACATTTGCCCTTTGTACTGTTTTATGTCAGGACACACCTGCCCAGGGTGGGGATGTCCCTCCTACTGTGGTACAGGTAGTAACCATATGCCTATGGCTAGCTATACCCACACCTACCATACTGGTCTGCCTCTGACTTGGCACCAACATACACATGTTGCAGACACACACACACATTACAGTCACACAGAAATGCACACGGCACCCTCGACTCACACTTACACAGACTACGGCACTCACAGACACAGTTGAACACAGTACCTACGTGGACCGCGACACCGTCAGCGGTGACTAACTGTCCCTTCATATCATCATACTATTACTCGCGGATGTACTGTTCTGGTACTGTGTTCTATCGGTCTTTCAGCCTCGTGGTTACGCATGTCGGTATGTTACACATTCCATGGTTGGCGGTATCCTATTTATTTGTACCTCCATGATGTTATGAATGTCGTTGGACTATCTATCATATTTGCAGATATCGCTGAATCCATCTATATCACCATATATCCCTCTATTGCCCTTTCTATCTGTATTATATATATGCATATGTGTACATATATATATATATCTATTTATATATCTATATATATATATATATATATATATATATATATATATATATATATATATATATATATATATATATATATATATATATATATATATATATCTATATATATATATATATATATATATATATATATATATATATATATATATATCTATATCTGGCGTGACAGGCACACAGCACCACCATATGCTGTAAGACTCATGTACTGTTCAGGTGTTGGCATTCCGTGTTGCACTGGCTGTTGTGTTTACAATGTTTGAGGGCTGCCTATGTAGGAGTCACACATTGGGCCACCTATACATTACAATTTACAGGTGGTCATGTTTGTGTGCCATCCATTTTACTGTGTGTGCAGGTGGAGAGGTGTCAGTCCGTAGGGGCCTACATGGTCAGAGTATGTGCTATACGTTCCCTCTTTGCCAAGGCGTAGGCATATTGGGCACGCCTCCATCTGCCTACTGGAGCTGGCACAGTGTGTTCATGGTCTGAATACCTCTGTTCCTGTACTGGCCTTGGCAATTGCGGTGGGCTATGAGGGCCTTCACCATTTTGTCCCTGCTGCAGCTGCTTCCGCAGGATCATATTATGTAGCATGGCACATACTATGACGATGTGGGCACACGTGCATGGAGAGTACTGCAAGGCTCCACCAGATGTATCCAAGCACCGGAACCATGATTTCAGCATCCCGAACACACGCTCTATGATGATTCTGGTTTGTGCATGTGCCTCATTATGGCGTTCTTGCATGGGTGTGTGTGCATTTCTGATGGGAGTCATCATCCACGGCTCCAGTGCATAGCCAGCATCCCCCACAAGATGGCCATGTGGGATGTCCCCCCTGGCAAATACCTGATACAGCTGTGAGGCATGCCAGATATGGGAGTCATGGTAGCTTCCAGGGCTGCCAGCACACACATCCATGATAATGCCCTGGGCATTGCACATGACCTGGCAGTTGATGGAGTGGAATCCCTTGCGGTTTATGTAGCGATACCCTGCTCACCGGGTGGTGACTTGATTTGTATGTGCGCAGTCTATCGCACCCAGTACCTCTGGGTATTGTGCCACACGGTGGAAGTGACGCATATTGCTGGCCAACTCCTCCTGAGCTCTGGGGAAGTATATCTGCTCATTAGCATGTGGTAACATGGCATCCAGGAACTGGTGTAGTACCCTGGATGCTGATGCCTGTGAGATACCCATTATATCTCCAGTTGGCCTTTGAAAGGTACCTGTGGCCAGTATTCGCTGGCTTACACATACCTTCGTGTCCACTGGTATGGGTTCCCCTCTGTTGTTTCTGGTTCTCAGGCATGGCCGGCACAGCTCCACTATTTGCTGTAAGATGTCCCTGTCCACCCTGTAATGCTCTACTATCTCCAGGTCATGTAGCCCCTGGTAAGTTACCCTTGGTCTGAACACTCTCCTTCTCCTCCGAGGCCTGCGGTGGTTGTCAGCATCATCCTCCACAACACCGTCAGTCTCTAACACATGCTGATGAATCACAGCTATGGCAGCTCCCAACATGTACATTTTAAAAGTTCTCCATGTGTTTACACCTATGGTGCGGTGTTTGGGAATACACAGGTGTGTGTTGGGTGCTTACACACTTTATACTATTGTGCTGTGAACACCAATGATGTCATAGGGTGTGTATGTACGTCAGAGCTACAGGTTAAGTTATGTGTTTTACTGCGGAACTACTATTGTGGTGCCTTTGGTGTTGAATTACATTTGCCTGCCGTGGATTACCTCTTGACCTTTCCTTTACATTTCTGCATGTTGCACCTACCATTTTCTGGCGTGCATCCTGCAGCCTACTTTCATTTGTGCTTTCCTGGACCTGGCATATCTTGCGTTATGTGTGCTACTGCCGGTCTGCTGTCAGTTTGCTTTGCTCTGCTGTGTCAGGTCTCCTATCTTTGCAATCCAATACCTCCCCTCCTTTCTTTGCATTCACATGCCTCCCCTATCCTGTTTTGCAGGTTTCTGCAAGCGGACTTGTCAGCTGCCATCGATTGGCCTTTGTGGGTTGATTGGTGTTGATTGCTCATTAGTACTCCAATTACCCTACTTCCGCATTTCCTTTTCTTCCCCTGACCTTCCTGTTTCTGCTATTGTTTGCGGCGCGTGCGTCCGATTACTGGGTTTCGGGCATCTTTTCATCCTCGTACACATGCGCTTTTGGCCACCATGTGTGCTCACAGCTAGATGATTCCTCCCCACCCCTATCCTGCAGCTTTGCTTAGCAACGGACAGGCCAGATTTGCAATGCTCCAATGTGCTTAGTGCTACAGTGGCACACCCCTCTGCTGATGTCATGTATCTCCTCTGAGCCACTCCTCGGTGTTATACCGCTGCGCCGTATGGTACAACCTTCCTCTGGCGGGACATTTGCGATTCAGTATTATCTGCCTCATTTGCATGGCATTGACTACTAATTCATAGTTACCACGCTGAACACTATTGCAAGCCCTTAGCAACCCTTGCACCTTGGTTGTGGTGTTCCATGCCTACCATTGTGTGTTATGCTGTAAACCTGATTTCTATTACGTTGCGATTTTATGACATTTTTATATTATTTCTTTATATTACAGCTTCCGCACACATGCCCTGTGGTTCTGCTGTGCGTTACTGTGGACATGACATTAAATGTTGTTATTTATGTGTTATGCATCTTTTCTTATGCCATTGGCTGTGTATTTCGCCATTGGCATATGTTCATGTTGTGATACCTGGGTCTGGCCCTCTTCCATAGCTCTGATGTTATGTTTGGGAAAATGTAAACCGTGTTTTTTGGTTTACATTTCCGTGGGCTTACGCTACGCCTGCACCACTTCATGAATCGCTATATGCCTTCATTTGCATGGTGAAACACTGCACACGGGGTGATTTGCATACCTACGCCGGGGGCTGCGCAGATCTGGCATACGCCAGTAGTGCACATGGAATTGGATCGTACCTGAATCGCTCGGCGGCCATATTTGGAGTTATAACGCCTACGCTATGTGTGCGCCTGGCGCAAGCTTCATGAATCCCGGGGTGAGTCTTTTAGTTTGATAGACATTACCTGAAGAAGCTGCTTAGTCTGTGAAAGTGCTCGTGGTGTCAACAATAAAAGTTTTTTTTTATTGAAACTGGCCATTTTGGAGTCCCTCTATCTTGCTGGATTAGTTTTTTGGTTTTCTTTACTGGGACTTCTTCACCAGAAAGGGTTAGTATTTGTGTTTGTTCTGCTAAAACAAGTTGAGCAACAACAAATAAGTAATATATTCATGAATTAACTATGCACAACCACTTATGTATTAGCTATATTAAAACTGGAAAAATATATTTTATTTATTTATTTGTTTTATTTGACATTTCTTGGCTAGTTAGTCCGACTGGGCAGCAGCCCTTTTTCAATGGAAGCCCGAGTAGAAAAGCTCCAAGTATTACATATAGCAAAAGTAATCTAATGACAGATTAAGCTAAAACTATTAGAATAAAACATAAAAAAATCAAGCTAAAACATGACCAATGATTTAATACACATTAACGTTCAAAAGGTTATAAACTCTACTGAGAAGAAGAAAATTAAACAAAAGGCTAACAAACATGCATAACAGAGTGGAACACCAATCCTATACAGAAAAATTGTACATTATATACAGGAGTAAGTTCCAAGACACAGATCACTTTCCAAAGTCTACAGAGCTAAAGGTTGAGAAAGAAGAGACTATTAGTAGATTTGAAGAAAGAGGGGAGAGACTGATTATTGCAGGAGTATTACAGGAGTATTGGAGAAGTAAAGAGGAATATAGTGTTAGGTTGGGCGATTGCATGAACAGGACCGTGAATTACAAAGGGCACCTTTGAGAACTGTTTTGAAAGAGGTAAGGTTTTTGGATGGATCTAACACAAAGTGGTAGTTTATTCCAGGCATTTGCTACAGAGTAATTGTAGAGGAGTTTGCCAATATTTTTATTAGGTGCATATACTTCCAGAAGATGCTGCTGAGTGCTACAGAGGGCTCGCTTGGGAGTGTAGGGATGGATTTGGGGAGATATGGAGGGGCAGGAGGAGGGCTCATGTAAGACAGAATAAACCATGTGAAGCTGGGGAAGTTGGATCTGATGATGAATCCAGCCAGTGAAGTTTTTTTTAAGGCTAGGCAGTGGTGAGAGTGGCAGGGGAGGTTAGAAGCAAATCTAGCAATGTTATTGTAGCTGAGTTCCAGTTTTGACAGAAGGTTGGATTGGAGGTGTGTAAGACTAGGGGCTACCTACAGTAGAGTGGGGACTAAGAAAGATTACGCAAGGGAGATATGATATGATAGATATTCTTTTTATACATTTGACTACGTATATCCAAATGTGCAGACAAAATTCATTACTGACAGCAATAAAACAACTTTATAATTGTTTAATACTGATTTAATTAAGGAATTGTTATGGAAACATCTTAGGTTCAGTTAAAAGTGTATGCAAAAAATGTGTAAGGTGGAATAAAGAACCAATCTGACCTTAAATGCTGAGAAAGACTCCCTTAACTAGTTTGTTTTATATGCAAGTCTCTAATGCATACTGTTGATGAAAACATTTTTATAACTGTCAAAACTTCTATCCAGAGTCTTTGTCCATATAGTTGTTTTCACTGGCAATACTGATTACTATTTAATTATTTTCAAAGATTTTCTGTCGAATAAATCATACAATAAGTGGTCATTAGTATTAAAAAACGTGCCTTGTAAATTGAGCATAAACCAAAAGAAAAAAGTCCATACGCTCACACATTATTGACCAAATTTTTTGATTATTGACTGCAGCTAAACTTTCTTTTGGGATATGCTTAGTAAGGACATATGTAAGATATTTTATGAGAAACAGAGGACAGAGTAAAATGTGAAAATCATGCTGTTCTCCAAAACTCTGGAGAGATGAAATGTTTAGTTTGGTACAACAATCAGTCATACAACCTGTAATCTTATCTCTCAGCTGTCCAGTGCATAGCAGAATGTTCCTCAATTTTCTCATATTTGAACCTTCTCATTGTAAATGTTTTCTGGTAAATCACTGAGGATTTCTGTTTATCAATAATAAATCATTCAAGACTTTAATTATTCAAAATGATAGGTATTTCCAGTGTTCATAAAAATATATCCACAGAGAGAGAGAGAGAGAGACTGCTATGGGAATGCTCTCTTCTCTGTCACCTTCCTTGTACTGTACTGTTGTACTGTCAAGGGTGTGGAAGTATATCCATATGCATATACAATATATCATTAACAGGGGAGAATGGAGTCTGCATGTCCTCCCTATGTTCGGATGGGTTTCCTCTCAGTGCTCTGGCTTCCTATCACATCCCAAAGACATGCAGAAGGTGGAATGGACCGTCTAAATTAGCCATAGGTTTGTGTGTGTGTGTGTGTGTGTGTGTGTGTGTGTGTGTGTGTGTGTGTGTGTGTGTGTGTGTGTGTGGTCATCTGGTAGTGTGAAACTTAGCTCTAGATGATTGTCACTTTTGAACTGACATCCCAACCCCACATGCAAAAATGGGAAAAAGGGTTATGGATGGATGGATGGATTAACAGTGGAGAAGGTAGAAGAACATTTAAGTGCCATTCATCCATCCATCCATCCACAACCCCTTTTTCCCATTTTTGCACATGGGGTCAGGTGTCACTTCAACAGTGATAATCATCTACAGCCAAGGTTTATACTGCTGGGTGGCTAGCCATGCATCCAAACTAGACACTTGCATACATACTCACACTTATGGCCAGTATAGGGTGTCCAATTCATCTACTACAAATCTTTGGAATGTAAGAGGAAAACAAAGTACTCAGAGGAAACCCACGCAAACACAGTAAGGACATGCACACTCTGCACAGAAGCTACCCCAGCTGAAAATTGAGCTAGACAACCTCTTGCTGTAAGGTAACAATGTTATCTGCTGCACCAACTTAAATGCCATTATACAGTGAAATTATTTAAGAAAGGTAATCAATTCCTTTCTTAAATAATGTTATTATATAATAACAATAATAACCTGGGTGTGGACATCACAGGATTTACCCAGTGGTGGCTTTGTTTGATCAGTTGGGCTTCACTCTTATAAGCAGACCACACCAAATGTAGGTAAGTCCTGTGATATCTGAAACCGTTTATGGGTTATTGCTAAAGTACAATCTAGCCTGGGGTTTTAACTAGCCAACCTTACTTTCTGGCTGTGTGTGTGTAAAAGTACAGCTTACACTGTCAGAATTACATTTTTTCACATAAAATTTGTTATCCATTTTGCAGCCCTGTTATATTCACAAATACATCAGCTGAAGGGCTGAATCATGACATAAAAGCATCAAATGTCTACCCTTTACACACACAGATATTCAGGCAAATATGTATGTATGTATGTATCTATCTGTCTATCTATCTATCTGTCTATCTATCTATCTATCTATCTATCTATCTATCTATCTATCTGTCTGTCTATCTATCTATCTATCTATCTATCTATCTATCTATCTATCTATCTGTCTATCTATCCATCCATCTCTCTAATGCTCTACATATCAGTTGCAACTACCTATTTATTTTTAATTATTTATATGTTATATAAATTATCTGTTAAGCAGCTTTTTTACCAGGTAAGCAGAATAAGGAGGTTTAGTGTGCAGTGTGTGAGATACCTTGTAGTGTAATTGTAAGCAGTGAGATTTGTAATGGGTGTCAATGTAATATTATAGGAGTCTCTACCATTAGTGACAAAATACATTCAGTAACCCAAGTGTTCAAAATATTTTACTGTTTAGCTGTCGCCATGTATTCTGTGTATTCATTTTTATCTATCACATTGTTTTTTGGTTTCTGAATGATTTCAAGAAGCTTTGTTTTCTTAAGTAGAAACTAATTGCAGTAGAAAGTGGGTTTGGTGAACAGGCTTTAGAGTAGGGATTTACTTGTTGTATTTTTGATTGGTTAGGATCTATCTTTGCAGAGTGAGGGTGTAGTCTGATTTTTTTATATTGTTTATTCTTTCACTTTTGGTTGATCTTTTATTTGGGAAGGGTGGGGTGTTAATTGTTTTTTATTTGGGTAATTGTAGATTTGTTATTTTTGGAAAATTTATTTCTGTCAAATTTTTACACTGAGGTTCAGTGAGGTTAAGAAATATATTGAACAGAGGGGTCATTTCTAGTTGAATTAAGAATATTTATAGAGTGGCATGTGTTTTAGATGGGGGGAGGGGGACTGAACCAGTGTACATGCCAAGTTTGCTGAGAAGTTTTGATATCTTCATTCAAGATCATGATTGCCAGAGAGCTTTGTAGGTTGTGATGCTGATCTACAGTCCTCATTTTAACAATTACGTACATTTTTTATTAGATCATTAATCTCAGTCATGTAGAGCACAGACAGGGCTTTAGCACTGTGTGTACTTTGCTGACATATCGCATACATTGCATACATTTTCTAAAAGGAGTTGTCATAAAGCAGTGCACATACTTTGTGGCATCAAACAGACTCTTAACAGACATAACTATTAGATCATAAACAACTTCCAGGTCTTTAACTCACTCTTTGTCGCCTCACAGTAAGACGCTGTCCGCTTCGATTCTCAGATAGAGCGTCTTCTGCTTGGAGACATGCGTGAATGGGCGTACCTTTGTTGAAGGTTGTGCATCAGGCCTGGCAAGCCGGTACGTAAAAATCAACTGCCAATCATTAGCGGACCAGAGTTCCGCTGTGGCGACCCCTAACCGGGAAAAGCCGAAAGACACAAACAAAACTAATGTTGCAAATAATATAACCAATAGTGCACTAAGCAGTCTTAAGCTAACAGTACAGAATACATTACTTAGTTCTGCTGCTTGACTCAGTAATTAGATAAATACACTATGTGCAGTATGTAGCAATGGCTTTTGAACGAAGCCTACCAAATACTTAACTGAAGCAGTAAATTAGCTGGGATGACTGATACGAAGAAGAGAAATTGTGCATCTCAAGCACATCTATGCTGTTGAATTATTATTATTATTATTATTATTATTATTATTATTATTATTATTACTACCATTACTACATTGATAGATATTCAAGAGATTGGTTTCATATCTATGGTAGCCAATACTTGTTCCACACTTACACACTTCTGGAGGATTATGTCACGTGTCCACTACTCCCTTTTGTTTTGCTCAGTTTCCTAAATTAAATGAATGCAACTGTTATGTAGATAACATGGTCATACTGTCTTCCAATGCTTAGCTCGCTAATGTTAATGAAACTCTGATAGCCCACCTCATAGTTATTTAGTCTTTATTCAGTGCTCTGAAGCTATCACTAAATGTCAACAATTAAATATCTAGAGCCATGATATTTGGAGCCACAAAACATCCATGCCATGTTAATAATTAGTCAGTAACTTCAACACCTGTTGTGCACTGGTGCAGTTTACTTAGTGCAATACTTAAATTGTTGTGATTTTCTCTCTCTCTCTCTTGATCTATAAATCAGTTTTTAAGTATATTCACCATTCAATGTTTAAGCCTAGCTTGACACTTACATCTTCCAAACACAGATGATTTTTGGGTCCCTACCACAACCTATTATATCTACTTACTCCTGAAGCAAAATCCACCACTGCAAAATTTTTGTTCATACCAGCCCTGGAATATGGACTCTCATTAATGACCACACGGTTTTTCATTAATTATAACTGGTAGTCTACAGGAGAATAACAAGAAGAGATAAGGAAGTATTTTAAATGCACAGTGCAAAGACCTGGAAGAAGGTAACAGAATAAGCTAAAACAAGAAATGGGCATGATATAATATCAAGACAAAGGTGAGAGGATTCTTGTGAAGGCATAAAGTATTAAGAAGAGGTGACAAAACTATACACAAAAGACCTTAATATCACTGATACATAAATTATGTGCTCTTTGTATCTATTTTGGTTGTTCTCTTACATCACGGTTCAATTCCAGCAGTACAGGATAGTTATGATTGTTCTAATGAGCCATGCATTAAATATTATATTTCATTTTTCCCTTTTCTTTGTATGCCCTGTATAACAAAGCTGTAACTGAAAAAAAGAGCCACTGAGTCTGGCTTACCTACTTTAAATAAACAGTAAATCTATAAATTCTTACATATGTAGAATAATTTCTGACCAGTATTTTTAGATGCTTAGTGGACTGACAACTGTGCACATCTTGAATTTAATAATTAGAAAGGATCAGAACAGAAGGACTTGCATTTTTTATGGAATATGAATGTAGACCATCGGTGCGGTATACCTCATACAAATGAAGCTAAAAATTTGGTAATTAGCTCCTGGTACTATTCTGAAAGAAATATCCAGATGTTACAGTGATGTACCCACTCTCATTGTGCCTGTAAATGTCATATGCAGTATCATCCTGACAGAAGATTCCAAGAACTGGTACTCACACATAGGTGTGGTGCTTTGTTTGCTTAGCACGATGCTCACCCCTTTCCTTCACTGATGGAGTATTGCGAATGAACCCAGTAGATGGATTTTTTCTGTGAGCACTGCAATGTTTGCAAAGTGTATTATGCCCAAATTAAAATAGTGAGAATTGAAATGTGCTTGAGTTTGTTGATTTTTGTACTAGATTTTACCATACACTTTCAGACATTACTGCAATTGCAGTCATGGTGGATTTAAACTGTACTGGTTTATACACAAATGATGTAATATGCATACATCGTTTTATGTCACTACATTAAATATCATTTTTTATGAAAAATTAGTTATAACATTAGAAGTTTAGAAGTTTAATTATATTCAAGTTTTTAGTATTTTATTAAGTAATCAGTACTGTAATATTTTGCTGTAGGTCTGCTATGTGGAATTATAATGTTTTTTCTTGGTTATTATAAAATAAGTGTAATGATATGAAATTAAATATAATTCAGAGAAAAATACAAGTGAGTTATTATTTCTTTATTATTCCTTTGTCTTTGTTGACAGGGAAAAGTCCGGCTTGATAAAAGCCATTTTCAGTAGAAGCAAGGGGAAAACAGCTCCACATTTAAGTTACACATGATGTGCATTTATAATTGCAGGGTAAAAAGATCTGCATATGAGCTTGCTTACATGATTTTTAATATTTCTTACATTTTAACACACAAAAAACAAGAGAGAAATTAACATAAATTGGCTAGTTATTGAAAAGAAGAAGAAAAATACGATAACTGTCAATGTATTTATAGCATGATGGCTGCAGGAAAAAGACCAAACTGGAGTGTTTTTGAGGTTAGTAATAATTTACAGGCAGACAAGTAATACATAGCTTTAGGTAAAATATCATAGGATTATAGGATCATAGGATAATAGCAAGTTACTAGCCTAGCCAAGTTCTACCCTTATTTCCACGATCAGCACCAATTGCCCCTGTCTAAGAGGGACACAGATGGAACCCCCAGGATGAATTTATGGTTATCCATCCAAATCATGGTGAGCAGAGACACACTGGAACATGATGATTTACAGACACACCTAACCTGGCCCCAACTTTTGAAAAAATAGCATGGTGATAACTAAATAATAACATGCAAATGATTGTCAACATGTAAATGATGGCTATCATGTATGCAAATGATGAGCTCATACATGATGGAGTGATTCAAAAATGTATGAAATTAGGATGATGGGTCACAGAAATCATTCATTCAAGAATGACAGTATTTCCCAGTGAACAGGAGCTTTACTCATTTTATGATGCTAGTAGCTGCATCAGCATTCTCAGAGTGGTATTTGCTAGTGGCTGCCTCTAAAGCCATTGGCCAACATGCTGTGCATTATTGCCCTCTACATCACCAGCAGGTTTGCTAGTGGCTAACATATCATCCCCTCCTTGACCAGGACATTATTTATAGCTACTATGTGGACAGAGACATATCATACGTGAGATAGCAGACATTTGCCATCCTCAGTACAGACTGCTCAATGAAAGGTTTGTGCAGCACTAACCATTCTTGATATGGGACCTTGCAGCATCCCATAAGGGGCACGTCAACAACTGGGGGTTGGCATAATGGTTAAGGTGCTTACCTCACAGACAGGAAGTGCAGGGTTTGACTCTCACCAAGAGAAATTACCTAGGCTTAAATGACCCACAAGGGCAAACTACCTAGTACTTACCTATCAACCTATTTAGGCATAGGGATTGGCATAATGGGCAAGGTATTTACCTCATAGACACAAAGTACATGATTTGATTATCACCTTTGAAAGGGAAAATGACAAGGCTTAAAATGGCCTACAAGACAGTTAATCTTGTCTTTAACTATGAACATATAAAGGGCTTGTCACACTTTTCAGGGGGATCCCTGCTGGTCTAGTGGTTAGGATTTGGTGCTCTCACTTCCATGGCCTAGGTTCAATTCTCGGTCAGGGAATTTCTTTTAGGGCTTTCTTTTATAGCTTCTTCAGACCCAGCCCTTATGGATCTGTTACACATGCACAAAACAAACAGTACCAGAAACCCTAGGTCCAGGGATCTGAACTTCACTTGTGGCATAAACAGAACATCCTGGAGAGACAGATATGTGTCCCAAACCATCCCCACACTATGGAAAAGGCTCCCCATCCATGTAAAACAGAGTTAATCCCTGACCCTATTTAAACAGAACCTTGAGAACTGGATAGGAAATCATAAATTTACCTATGATCAGGCCCCCATGTCTCTTATGGACAGATGCTATCAATAAGAAAAGCATTATCCTAACATCCCCCCATACAAATCCTTAGCTTTCTGCCCACTATCAGGCCCTCCATGATACTTAGGACCCACATGGTTTGATGTGTTGAGCTAGGCTTGTAAGCACCCTAGTGTTCATTAGCCTAGTAACAACCTATGAGCCTGTAATGATGCTGTACCATGTGCAGGAGTATATATTTTTTCATTTTGCCCACTGTATGGAGATCATTAGTTTCCTCCCAGCCAAGCAGCACTTTCATTTCATCATCATTGGAGTGAAGGTCATTTAGGAGGGGCTATCATCTATATAATGATCAGAAGTAGCTTGAGGTTTTTCTGTACAGCCCCAAGTACCTACACATGCCCAGCTAAGCATGGCAAGTGGGCCTTGCAATAAGATGACCATGTTGCTCATCCCTCATTTATGGAAGACACGTAAACAGCAAGCATCCCTGTTCCCAAACAAGCATGGGAAGTGTTTTCCTCAGTTTTCACCATGAAAGTTACACTTTCCTGTGTACTCTCTGAGCACACATAACACTCCCCTCCCCCTTGGAGACAGGAGTAGGTCATGTTCCTTCTCTGCTATTGCTCCCCTCTGCCTGGCTACTCCAGTGCTGGAATTGCTACTCAAATCCTAGTCTCCTAGGTTACTCTCAGGGCTCCATTCCTCTGTGTAACAAATCCAGGCTATGTGGAGCAGCATATTTCATTTCCATGGGCAGTAAAGGAGATATTCACTTCTATATGGGCATTCTACAATATAGACGATGGCTCTGAGGTTCTGCTGGAATTGCCTGCACCCATATTGATATCAAGGCCTATGCTGCTCCATATGGCACCTGTTACATCACAGCTTACAATCCATGAACTTTCAGGTAGTATGCAATGCCAAGTAAATATACCTTCCAGTGGCCCCCATGATTCCCACATCTGACACAAAAGAGACTTCTACCAGTGCTTCATATAAGATCACTTTCCACAGGTTCATCTAAATGGAAAGTTCACATCTTCTCACCACAGTGTTCTCAATAAGCTGTTCCCATGAATGTAGACATTAGGCCACTCATAATGGTGTCTACTGTCACTGCTGTGTATGGCACATGCTGCAGGATAGGCTTTGGAACCATGGTTTGATGACCCTCACCCACAGCCTCCGGTGGAGATGGTATATGACACCACATTGTCACAGACACAGAACATTATCAAAATTGATTGTAGTACTGATTATCCATTTCTATTCTTTGTGTTCTGCATTGTGCTGCACAGTATAGTGCTATGACAGCAGTTACAATGTGGGGCACACTGTAATACAGCCAGGTGTACCTGTGTAGTTAGCAGAGGATCAGCTGGGTGAGAAGTCATCAGAAGAACTGGCTATAGCAGTACCCCCACATGAGTCAAGGACAGGCCCAATAAGTTGTGACACTGACGAAGAGGAGCCATCTGGCCTACAACTTTGGGTATGACAAAGACACCACAGAATAAACCAGATGCATGTAATGTCACACCCAAGCACTGTAGTATAATACAGTGACTGATCACACTCTGCAGTAAATATTAGTGTACTCACACAGCCTCAGGTGTGGGCAGGGTACTGTCATCAGCACTTAAACAGTTGAAGTGAGACATAGACAGGGGGCAGCAGAGTTAACACAGATGGGAGGGTCATGGATGGAGAATGCAGTAGCACTATATGTGGCTAAGATGTGGAGCAGAGCCAGGAATTACATCCTCCATTGATGGAGTGGAGCTGCCATAAGCAGAACACCAGTCAGGTGTTTCATGTTGTCCTTCATCCTCATGACTGGAAGCATTCTGATGAATGGTGCACCATTTCAGGAGCATATAGGAACCTCACTGTGGCCCCTTCCTTGTAGTAGGCAGTAAAATGTCAGCATCCATGACTTCATGAACAGCCATTGCTTGGTAGGTGCTACTTGTAGTAGGGTTATAAGGTAATGTGATGTCAATAAATTGCGGCACACTGAATAGTTTATCTGGTTGGCTGCTCCCACAGTAGAACCAAAAAAGATTTAGCCATGACTATAGGAGTGTCCATATCCAGTTGTGGAGGAAAACATCAGTCTGGATAATGAATCTGTTTCTAATACAGTGTTCACCATATCCATAAGTCTGGCATTCGACTATGTAATGTGCTTCCATCCAACACCATGATCAGGGTGGGCAGTTACATGCGCCCACTTGGCTGCACTAATGGCTGCCAACTGAGTCAGCATTGCCCTCAACAAGCATATCTGTTCCAGGTCCCTTTATGTGTCAGTGCTCTGCTTACATTGCAGGTTTTTCTGTAGTCCCTGCAGCAGTGGTACTTTCTCAGGAAGGCCATGCAGCATATACACAGTATCTCTGACAGGATATGAGTAATGGTGGTAATGACCATCTACATACATTTATGTCAGAGTCAGTGTAGCTCTCTGATGCCATTGTGGTGATGACAGCTATGTAGTTTGGGTGCAGCTCACGTGGACAGGACATCCAGCCCTAAACACCGGTGATGCTGAACATTCATCTTGCTCCTCAACCCCATCTCCTCCTATACCACCTTACTCATGTGTGCTAACCCTAATGCTTCAATTGTCATTTCCTTCTGCATCCCTTTATTTATCTGAGATAACCATAACCTATACCTATTCCTGCTACTAACGTCAGCCATACAAATTATGGTACTAAAGCTCGTTTCTGTAATGGTAATACTAAACAAAACAAACAGACCAGACATATAAACAGATGCACATGTACACACTCACATATACAAGCACACACACACACGCGCGCATAACGCATGCACACACACACACACACGCACACATGCACACACGCACACACACACACACACGCACATACACACACACACACACACACACACACACACACACACACACACACACTTAGGCATCTACCATGTTCCCTAGACTTCCTATAACCTTAACCTGCAAACACTTGAGCACTCATACACTCACCACCAGTACAGAAACTTCATTTACAAATGATTGTTTTGACATTAGTATCCAGTCCCGCTTACCTTACATATGATGCTGACACTTTGACTATTGTGAAAATCTGACCATTCTACCAGTTCTGACGCCAAAATAATTCATTGATGAAGCTAAGTTCAACCAAATGAATCCACACACACACACACACACACACACACACACACACACACACACACACACACACACACACACACACACACACACATTTATATCGATATACAGATATATATCACATTGGCTCCTTCGAGCATCTGATCTGTTGACCAAATGAAGTCAACAGCACAACTGTTTAGGATAAAGAACATACACATGATGATAAATTTGGAAGAAATCATATACGTATATATATATATATATATATATATATATATATCGATTTCAGGCACCCTACCAAAACAACACAATGCTGATACCCAGTAGATTGATGTCAAAATGTGAACTAAACAAATATCAACATATTCTGCACACGCTCCAGGGAATAGTCTGGAGCAGACTAAGTCAAGGGCAAGTATTTTTGCAGTGGGGCAAGACCCTCTGCTCCCCTGACCACATGTTAGTTATATATATTAACTCAAAGACTGCATACTCCACAGGGAAAGGAAATATTCCCCTACTCAGACAGTGTCAATCTCACACACTTGTCAACCATCTGTCTGTGTCAACCAAATGGTGTTGACCAAACAGGTGTCAGCATTCTGTCATTTCAACAGGATGTCCAGCAGCCATATGTGTGTGTGTGTGTGTGTGTGAACCAAGCAAGATCTCTGTCTCTCTGTCCTTATCCCACTATTGTGTGATCTTGGAGTTGATACATATACGTAGCAGGAGATATTGAGGGATGCAGGGGAGATTACCCTCTGCAAAAAATGCTGCTTTTGGAGTGTCATGTTTCAAGTTTATGTTTTCAAATGTGTTTTGAACTGTCACCATTCTGAATGGTGATCAGTTTTGTTGGTAGCAACTGAACCATTATTTTGAGAAAATAGTGAGCCTGAACCCTAAGGTCACAGGATTCCATTTTTGCTGTCTGCAAGCATCCGCATTCTTTTCGCTGCTCTCTAAAAAGGCTGGTATCTTCCAGGCCCTAGCTGAATGAAAATTATACCTTAGTGAACTTCTCAAGACAGATTCCTTTGTGACCTCTTCAGTCCAATATAGGTGCTAATAGCTACAGTACCTTTGTGCTATGTCAGCAGGTAGGGAGTCAACTCTGCAAACAGCGGAAAAAGGGGTTTGTTCTACTCTGCCAAGACTGGATCTCAAGTCTTGTCAGTTATTTCTGACCTGTTCTAGCTCCAGTCCCTTCTTTTGAGTCAGACAGTGGAAAACTGGCAGATCTTCCTGGACCTGGGGTTGAGGTGTCTGTTTTAAAGACTCTTGGCATTATTTTCCCAGTGAACTTTCACAAAGCCTGCTGTAGTTTGGACTTTTCTTATGCTGTGCTGCATGTCTGCACTGGATGGGAGAGTTGATGAACTGCAACTGCAACTGCCACAGGCTCTCTTTCAGGGATGATCTGAGGCAGGCCAACCCTAATGCTTCTTTCACGGGTGAGATCCTGTTTGACTAGTCTTCCAAGGATCTGAAGTCCTGCAAAAGAGGTGAATGTTGTTAATTATGGAGAATTGTCTGTTTGGTGTCTTAGCTTCTTCCACTTTGTCTTGTCCTTTCTAATCTCTTTTTCTAACAGCTACATGGTCTACATTTTAATTCTGTCCTTTGGTCACTGCCTATATTTTTGCATGTTCTCTATTTATCTGTATGAGTTTTCTTTGGGTTTCATCCCACCTTTAGAACACAAGCTGGTTTATTAGATATACTAAATGTTCTGTTTCTCTCTATATACATACATACAAAGAAACACACACACACACACACACACACACACACACTCGCACGCACACACACAAATATATTTTATATATATATATATATATATATATATATATATATACTTGGGTGTGTGTATGTGTGTGTAAGTGTGTGAGTGTATGTACTGTACTATATATTTAGTCTGCCTTTTTGAGTTAGGTGGTACCTAATGAAGGGCAAAGATGGGCCAGTTCACTTTGCTTCTTAAATATATAAACACATAAAATAAATAGAAACTATATGCACAGACTAAGAAAGAGTACTTGTGCATCCCTTTTGGCACCCTTCAACCCCATCCTACACACACACACACACACACACACACACACACACACACACACACACACACACACATCTTTCCAGATAAATATGCTAATTATAAAAGAGTGAAAGGGATACTTATTTGGGGTTCCACTGTGTAGCTCGCAAGACATTTCCAGGTGAGCTACATCGCCGAAACCAATTGGATGCAGCAGCAATTTGCCGTAGAGCAATATGGCTGAATAGCATAGCCACTGCAGCTGTACACTATGCACAGTAATTCTACAACTGGTGGCGATCCTTACAGACAGCTGCCCCGCCGTATTCTAGCAGGGACGGCCGTACTAGATGTGTACCAAGTTTCGTATTTTCATGTAAGGAATGCATTTATTGTATTATTTATTTATTTTATTGTCTGACGATAAAATAAATAAATTTTGGAAGATTTTTTTTTTTTGTGTTACTAACATTTGCTGGTACTGCTTTGTTGTCGAGTAATAGGCATTTTCTTCTTTAATGTTTGTGACCTAGGTTTGGTTTGGATTTTGCATGATTTAAGATTGCCATATCTCATTTTAAACTATGTTTGCAGTATTAAGTACAGTAACATGGTATTTGCATTCAACGAACAAACAGACATAAATAAATAAATAAAGAAGAAGAGGAAAGTAATTTGTTTGGTAACTCCTGAGGAACCTGATTCTTGTGCCTGCACCATCACTGTTTATATCCTCCAGGTGAGTTCCAACAGATGGAAAAACATATGGTAGACTGTATATTTCTGCTGCGGAAAAGCACAGCAGAGAAAACTTGTGCTGTACTGTAGAAGTCTATGTAAACTGGCAATGCAGCCAATAACTGAATACAACCCAAGGTAAAATTAAATTTGCACTACATGCAGCAAAAAGATTAAGCCCATAATCTAGTGAAGAAAATCTGTTTAGGCTTTCCTACCTTCTCAAAATCCAACAGGATTTAGGATTACAATGGGATGGTGATGGAGTCAGTAGACAAGGTTTTGATGTACTGTTATGAAGTACCTGTCTGCATATATTCTGTATTAAAACTGGTATAGAATGTAAGCCATTTTAATGGCATACTGTTGAAGCTGTATATTTTGTGATGTGGTTGTATCACTGATGTAAGCTATAGAATTAAAGTGGCTTCTCTGTTTTGATTTAGAACTATGCTAGAGACCATCGCCTATTTTTTGAACCTGAGACATATCTGATGTGTGTACACTGTACTCATTAAAGAGCTGTGAAACAGCAGGATAACTTATTTGCATTCCTCCCCAGAAATGATAATTTCGGTCAGGCAATCTTTCTGCTTTTACAGGTTGCAGTGGCTGTACAGGTTCTTGCCCATGATTAACATTTTGCCATATGTCATAGAGTCTGTACAATCCAGGCAACTGCAAAGGCACAAAGGTTTCATAACCATCCAATCAGCAGCAGATGAAGTGCATAGTTTCATGGTCATATTGCAATAGCAATAAAAAATAAATGACAGTGTTGCCCAGTAGAGTACATAACCTACATGCAAAAAACAAAGGGTAATGTGTTTTACAATATTAATAAAAAATGAAAACATTTAAAATTGATAGCATGTTTATGATATGGCTGCAGTTCTGACTTGCCTATCATAAAAAAAGTTTGAAGATCCACAATTTAGGTGGAAACACACAGTTGCTTGTTGATTGTGCACATTATCTGCTTTTTTTCCTCACCTCTTGTTAATGAAGTACATTGTTTTCCCTCTCCCTTCTTCCAGTATGTAAATACTGTACTATCCATTTTTTCCTTTTAAGGAAAATCATTTTGTTAAATAGGGGTATGCAGAATGGAGTGACGCCAAACAGTTCATAGGCAGACACAGATATAAGCCTGATAAATATGCAAAGAAAAATTTGCCCTGCCTGATGTTTAAAAAAAGAGCAAAAATGCAAACTTCCATTGTTAGAAACAGTGTTTAATGTGGTAGACAGTGATGTTGTTACATTTCTATCTTGTGACACTAAACTTTAAATATGTACAGAAGGAGAGCAGCATTTATTTTTGGCACTTTTAATTTTATAGTCATGTACTCCATTGAGTCACACATCTGTTAAAAATAAGAACCATTCTTATGGACAAAAGTGATATTCAACTGAAAATTCTTAAATAAACCCTGGCAGAGATTCCAGGAACAATGCTCATCACCCTAAAAAGTGGGTGCATTAACTCATGTGCCACAGACAGTTTAATGTCTGGTACTACCGTCTATTTCAGCAGTTTATGGCATCCTGCCTAGTCTAACATGGCTTGTGTCTGCTGTATAGAATGTGGCATTCTACCAGTAATATTCCACCCAGTTCATTTGCTGCATTCCAGTTGCTGTGATTCACAGAATAATGTGAAATGAAACACGTTCTGTTTCTTTGAAAAAAAAATCATTCAGTAACTATTTTCACAGAAAGAACTGACATTCATGAAATAATGTTCTACAGAATAAGATTTATTCAAAGAAAAATCATTCAGCCACAGGGATTCCTCAGCTGTTGAATTATTTATACCACAAGACGTTCTTGTTGAAATGATCCAATCAGCTTTCTTAGAACTACTGCAGCCTTGTTAAAGCTGCCAAAATCTGGACTACTTAAGACATCCAGCTATGAAAGAAACTTGTTTAAGAACTTCCCTGTTGTACCAGAATTAACCAGGTTCAGCCAATAACACCAACTTCCAGGTAATTAAATCAATAATATGCAAAGACAATAGCACAGTTGTATGGCATTCATTTAGGAGGCAGCTGGAAAACAAGCCCATCTGTATTTCACTGCCAAACTATTTTATATTTAGAACAGGCTTTCCCCATCTCTGTGGTAAAGAAGCAAACATCTGCAAATGCACCATTTTATTTTATTTTCTTAATTTACAAATTAGTCATGGTAACACAAAGAGTGATGAACTAGAAAGTTTTATTCTGCTAACTGTAAGCAAATATGGCATATTTGCCTTTATTTATTTATTGTTAACCAAACTGGTCCTGTTAGGCCAGATTACCCTCTTTTCATGCACCCCAAAGTGGTATTCATATAGACTAGGGGAAATTTGTCCAGGTCATTGGAGAACATCCCCTACTGTTTTTTTTTTTTTTTTTTGTGATAAGTGCCATGGGATCTTTTACATCCATCTGTGCTACCACCAATTCAGGCAAATAAGTCCTCAGTTTAATCTTTCATCTGAAGGTGGACACTGCAGTGTCAGTATTTGAAAAATAATCCAAGTATCTGGTGTGAAAATAGAACCCACAGTAATCTTCTCTTCCAGTACCAAAGGCAAGTGTGCTATGTGTTGGGACAAGGGCAGCAGAAAAAAAGCATAGCTTATCTATTTTGTTCTTCAAAATATATAATCACCTTTCACATACATCTGAAAGTAAGCTTTAACGTCTTCCATGTCCACAACTTTTTCATCATCTTTTATAATAATTCTACTGATGTTTAAAAATGTTCTTAGCCATAGTGTGGTGTTCTTAATAATTAGTATAGTTGAAATGTCTTAATATCTTTAAATAACATTTTTGTATCTCTGTATTAATTGAGATTTTTAATAACTGGGTAGGTTTTCCTTCTTATGTGTGTGTTGAAATACTAAGCATGTAAAAAATTACATGACATCTACCTCACTTGCTCCCCTTGGTATTTAGTAGGTTAGGGTGTTCTTAAAAGCCATTGTGGGTCCCTCTTCAAAACATCTGGTATGTGAATCTGGAGCAAAAAATGCATTGCTTTGTTCAGGCAAAGAAGAAGGAAGGCTGGGAGACCATTGTAGTTAAAATGATTTACTTGTAAAGTAAAATTTAAATGATTCTTTTTAAATTTCACTTTAAAAATAAAGAATTTTAACCACAACAAGCTCCTGGTCTTCCTTCTTCTTTGCCTGAACAAAACAGTGTTTGCTACAGATTAGAAAAAATCAGATGTTTTAAAGAGGGCCCCACAACGGCTTTTAAGAACACCCTAACTTATTAAATACCAAGGGCAGCAAGCAAGGTAGGTCACATTTAATTTTTTACATGCTTAGTATTGGTAGACCTGCTAGGATTAAGCAAGTAATTCTTACTAGTTTTTTTTTCACCATCTTAAAGAGGCAGAGACTTTTTCACTGATTTAATTCTTATGCATGTGTGGCATAGTTTAGAGACATAGGTGGATGTCTCTATATATTTTTTCAAACCAGTTTCCTGTTAATATATTTTGTCCATTTTAATTGTTTTTGTCTGTTCTTGAATTTTGTTGTAAATATTGATCACATCTTTGTTGTCTTTTATCCTAAACTGTTCCTGAAAAGGGCCCTTGGACCAGTGTGCCAACCTGGTTAACTAATAGTAAGCACATAATAATAATTACTGCAGATTGTCTCCTTTTCTTTATATTTTCTTTGCTTGTCCTTCCCTCATTCTTTGCTCCTACCTATTATGAGTACAAATCTGAGTCCTATACTGACTCCACCTATAATTTTGCCAGTTTGTGATGATCACTCTTTCCCTTCCTAATCAGCAGTATTGCATTACTGATCCACAGTTGTTCCTAATTTTCAACCACGTCTCCCAAGTTATAGTTCTCATTTATTTTCTTGTCTTGCAGCTAAGTTCCCATTGTTGCTTCTCTCTTTTTTTTTCCTTTTCTAATTCTTAATGATAAAGTTTTTTACCCAACCTGCTAATATTCAATATAATCTCTCTCCTCTGTCTCACACCTGCTTTTCTTCTTCTGTATAAACAAAAAAAAACTCCTATATATCTGTGTGTGTGTGTGTGTGTGTGTGTGTGTGTGTGTGTGTGTGTGTGTGTGTGTGTGTGTGTGTGTGTAGAGAGAGTAATGCTTTTGAGGCCATTCACAGTCACTACACCTCCCATTGCCCTACTTTAGCAAGCCTGTTGATGTCATCTACCTTGAAATATGCCTTTGGAGAAGGACTAGCCTTATAAGCTCTGTGGTGTGTGCCATAAATGCAAAACAATATTGTAGCAAAAATTTTATAGCTATGGGTTTGAATCTCATCTGTGGCAAGTGTTTGTGTGTGTACCTCAAAGATTTTGTTCCTATTTAAAGCCAGTACACATCTCAGAGCCTGACTTTAGCAGTCCTGCAGATATCATCCACCTTACAAGTATCTGTTGTGAAGCCTGTACCATGTCAGGTCAGTGGTGCATGTGGTAAATGTGTAACCATAATGGTCTGTAAAGGTTGTTAGATAAAGGTTTGAACCTCACCCCTTGTAAATGTGTGATTAGGGTAGAATTATTTTTGGGATTTCTTACCCACTACCTCACCCAATGTCAGTATTTACAAGGGCTGGTGATGTTTCTCACCTCAGAAGTACCTTGGGACAACATCCATCCAATAAGCTCCGTTGCACGTGTGATAAATGCAGTACAGTGTAGTAGTAATACATAGCTAAGTAGGGATTTGAATACCAGAAATGGCAAGTGTGTGTGTGTGTGTGTGTGTGTGTGTGTGTGTGTGTGTGTGTGTGTGTGTGTGTGTGTGTGTGTGTGTATCATCAGTATCCTGTGTGGAGGTTGCTGTGATTGTGTAATGACAGGATGCATTATAGGAGGGGGTTTGATAAATTATTATATTGACAACTTACTATATGTAACAATGTCCACTTGACAGCAGATGTCAAACAGCAGAGATGCTGGTGTAGACAATCTATAACCTTACATGTGACATTATGGATAAGTGAACAATATTTGCTTCACCTCAAAAAATCTAGATCCCTCAGAACCACAAGGGCGGGAGACTTAAACCTTGACACGGTTATTAATAGAACGTGCTGGAGGGACAGATTCATCACCCAGAGACTCCCTATGCTGTGGAACAAAATCCCGGTACATGTGAGGCAGAGCACCTCGTTGGCCTTGTTCAAGAGGAATCTTCACCAATGGATGGGGGATCGCAGATATACCCCAGGGATTACTTCAGTGTCACTGCTTGACAGAGGCACAGCAAAATAATAGGCATAGTTTTATTCAAACTAAAGGGGTGGCGAAAGCCAAATAACTATGGGCTAGGCTTATAAATGCCCTTGGGCAGATAGCCTAGTATGAACCTATGAACCTATGAACCTATATAGGCAACCCTTGTATTACTCAGAGAACACTCTCCAGCCATGTCTCATACACAAACACACTTGGCTTGGCAACAACCACTATATTGGTAGTTCCCTGCACATTGCCTACAGATAGTAACCACGATGTGATTGCAGTGGACTACATGCCTGTTGACCACAACACTGCCACTGGCATCAGACTGTACTGTGATGTGTATCATCTCTTGACTGAGTGTGTGTTATCCAGCAAGTAAAAGGACAAGGCACCCTGTTACATCCCTACAACAGGCAAATAATTGCTTACAGTGGTCCTTTGTTATGTTCCCCACTGGACACCTGCAACAACTGTAGAGTCTGCAAATGTAACCCACAAAGAGACTACCATGCCTTATACACATGCCCTGTATGGACAGATGCCACTAACTCCACTGAATACCTGTATCATGCTGTCAATGTAGATGCAGGCATGAACTCAGTTCCATAGCCAGGTCTCACCACATGAGGTCAGGAATACCACATCAGATGATAACAATCTGTCCACACAACATGCCCCAGAGACCCCAAGTATACTTCCACACATCACAGAACATGCATGTGGGACATGCGCAAAACACAGACACTGTCCATGTTATGGAATATAGATCACATACATGGCAAGCATTGCACAGCACTGGCCACCCACAATAGTAATCCAGATGAGTGGATGGTGAATACAATACCCACCTGTGTGGGACAATCCAGGGACTACATCACTGAGCCACACTGGAGACCATTGTCATGTGGCCTGATGCCAAGATATACCCTTTGCCTAGCCTTGTACAGTCTTCTGGCACAGTCAACTACTACACACCTGTGAAGCAATGAACCCATGCATGTCGGTACTGGCAGGCGTGTGTGTGTGTGTGTGTGTGTGTGTGTGTGTGTGTGTGTGTGTGTGTGTGTGTGTGTGTGTGTGTGTATGTGACTGTGGGTGGAGATTAATGATTTTAAAGCCATTCACACTCACTATACCTCCCATTGCCCTACTGTAGCACGCCTTCTGATGTCAGTCACCTTGAAATAACACTTTGGGCATATATCAGCGTGATAAGCTCTATGATGCATGTGATAACTGTGTAATACTGTAATGTAGCAAACTAATTAAGTAAGAGTTCTAATCCTGACCCTGCCAACTGTGATAATATGCGTGATTCCCTGAGAGAGTGTGGTTGTGTCTTCCTTGATACCTGCTTTTGTGGACAGTCACATGTACTACACTTCCCTTATCATTCCTTTATCGCTGTTGCTGATGTCACTCACCTTCAAAGATACCTTTAGACAGCTCTCCAACATGTAAGCTCTGTGGCACATGCAATAACTGCATAACACTGTAATAGCAATACATAATCAGGTAGGGGGTTGAAACTCAGTACTGGTAAGTGTGTGTTTGTGTGTATGTTATCTGTGTCCTGTTGGGGTGATTGTGTAATGACAGGGTCCATTACAGTGTGGATTTTGCCACATCATTATATTGAGGAGCTACATGTTCCATTGCCAATATTACAAGGCCAACATTTTCCAAACATTAAAAAAACACAAGAGGTAACTGCAACTTCAAGAGATCAGATAACACAAATAGAGTCCAATGTTAAACACAGAAATCTGATCTCACCACGATGTAGTCAAATAAAAAGCTGAATTCCAAGTAGTAATCCAAAAAACGATTAGTAGCCGAGATGGTAGTTTAAGAATCTTCTTTAATAAGAACACAGTGGGTAAAGGTAAGCGCTTTCGCGTGGTCACAGCCACGCTTCTTCAGACAATGAAAAACCCCACACAGTACTTAAATAGTGCAACAATTAAGGACCAAACCCTTTGTAATTAAATGCATCAATTATTATTTAAAACGGCACTGTCAACAAATAGTAAAACTTCATTCAAAGTGTGTACTTATAAAAACAACTAATAGGGCTGATAAACAGTTCAAAGTAAAATCTGCATATATAGATGTTTATAAAACATAGTATATAAATGACAAATCATAAGTTATTCAGAAACTGCAAGAGTGTGAAAGCTTAGTTTCTGAATAACTTATGATTTGTCATTTATATACTATGTTTTATAAACATCTATATATGCAGATTTTACTTTGAACTGTTTATCAGTCCTATTAGTTGTTTTTATAAGTACACACTTTGAATGAAGTTTTACTATTTGTTGACAGTGCCGTTTTAAATAATAATTGATGCATTTAATTACAAAGGGTTTGGTCCTTAATTGTTGCACTATTTAAGTACTGTGTGTGGGGTTTTTCATTGTCTGAAGAAGCGTGGCTGTGACCACGTACGCTACCTTTACCCACTGTGTTCTTATTAAAGAAGATTCTTAAACTACCATCACGGCTACTAATCGTTTTTTGGATTACTACTTGGAATTCAGCTTTTTATTTGACTACATCATGGTGAGATCAGATTTCTGTGTTTAACATTTTCCAAACATTGTAGAGATTCTTGTCAACAATCCTCAGCCATAAATGTGTACAGCCATGTGCAATTACAGTATGGGTTAGTACACAATATAGGCAACCGTCATAATGCCCAGATACCACTCTCCACCCATGGATCATACACAAACATGCGTGGGTCTTACTCTCTTACTCCCTTCCTTTCTTACTTTGTCTCTGTTTGTCTCACTACCTCTCTGGTGGATGTGGAAAAGTACATCTCCTTTGCTTAGGCAGCAGCTTGGGTTTTGTAAGTAATGCTCATGATCAGCTGATGGCCTGTGCATGAATTGCAGTCCCCCACAAGCTGATTGCACATGGATCAGCTGTGGTATCATTCCTATAGCCAATTGCATGGAAACACACTCCTATAACTAAGCACTTCATGTGGGTGCTAGCCCTTTTCCTTCACTGTCAGCAGGACTTCATGTGGGTGTTTGACAAACAGCATCACAGAGGGTAGATGGAAATACCTCTTACAACATACACTGTGGAGACAGGCAAACAAACAGGAAGGGGATGTTCCAGATATGAGGATAGAATGTAAGTCTTGCTCTTCTACATTTTGAAGTAATGTTGGTTTAACAGGGTTTGTGTGGATATGGCTGTTCTACATGATTTAATATCTGTCATGACAGTGTTATGGTGTTGAGGAAACTCTCACCTGTAGAGCTATCTGCAGACTGGCCAGTGTTTGCAGTCTTACATGTGTTGTGTTACTCACACATTTCCTATCTTTAGAAATGCAGTAGCATACTCTGAGGATAGCAGGCAGTACACGGCGACATCCATGTGAGTTACTGACTTCATATCCCTCAGAAGACATATGTCACAACAAACCCTGTTACACCAGTAAATGTCTGAGTTTATCACAGCAACATATCAATATTGGCCCTGTGTTTTTGCCTCCAGCCACAACTCTGTCAACCTTTGTACATATGTCATGCAGTACGTGGTGCATATGTTCGGTACATCATTATTTACTGACATCATACCTGATAACAAGCCAGTGACATATCAGACTTCTAGATATGTTATGTATAGTAGGCCTTATATTTGAGAACAAACCCTGGACATTCTGCTGTAGTGTGTACAGTAGTGAGGTCTGTGTAGGTATGGGGATTGCCGACAGAGAGTGTATTGTGAATATGTACCTTAGCTTGTGTACAGATTGTGGTAGATGTAATTGTTCTTGGTCCTGTTCTATGCGATATTGCATGGTACCCTATTGGCGTACATGTTTGTAGGGCCAGACCGACACATGTCCCATAGCACAGTCATGCATTGGAATACATTGTGTATTGGCCCAGTATATGTAGGGTTAGTGTGTGAGTGGTAAATATGAGGATGGTGTTGTACACACAGTCGATATACTGTAATATTAAGTATGAACAAAAAAAAACAAGTAATCTCCGTGGTATCCCCGAAGTCTCAAAACAACCCATTAAAGTGTAGTGGGTCTAAAAACAAAACAGTGTAAGAAACTTCTCTGTGTGGAAGATTTTCAGTCCATATATTTCTAGTTAATCACTGTATATTAATCAGATCAGACAATAGTAGTAGAAGTAGCAAACGTAAACTCGTCAAGTCAAAAAGTAATAATAGAAAATATATAATTCTACAGTATTACTAAGTCTGTGTACTTAATAAAGGATTTTCGACTGGAAACAGACTGCCTGCCTTGCTTGGATTACTTTCGAATACTTAGTAATACTGTAGAACAATATATTTTCTATTATTACTTTTTGACTTGATGAGTTTACGTTCGCTACTTCTACTACTATTGTCTGATCTGATTAATATACAGTGATTACCTAGAAATATATGGACTGAAAATCTTCCACATAGAGAAGTTTCTTACACTGTTTTGTAATATTAAGTATGCTTACCATATGTGACAGTGTTCAGATTGGTTATGGGTATGCACTTTCACACAGGTGTCTGTTACTTTGTGCTGTTACATGCCAGTAGAGGCTGCTATATTTGCAGGTACATGTATATTCCCCCCCAAAAAATGTAGGCCAGTGTTGTGGCAGTCTGCCTATAGTTTGCACAATGCTTTGTGACATGCCTAGCAGCTCAATGTAATTACCCACTGTGATGTTATGTCCAGATATTTGTCAGATATATTGTTTCTGGGCCACCATAACTGTTGTGTATTTCTGCCAAAGCAGTGGTATGCTGTACAGATATATGTCACTGACTAGTGGGTAGTATGTAGGCTTGTGACCTCTGCTCCTCCGGTTATTATGTGTCAGGACAGACAGGAGTCTGTGAATGCATAAACTGTGTGAGCTTATCTATTCCAGTATTTTCGTGATATCCCCATTTACATGGCTGTAAACATCCACTTTGTCAGACTTGGTCCACACGTCTTGCACTAAGGGGTTCTGTGTATACCTCTGGACGGACCAGAATGTGTCAGACTGTCCACATTTATTGGTCATATCCCTGCTGTATTCCACAGGATCATTACTGTGATTTGTGTGGTACTGCACTATGATGATCTTATATCTGTCAGTGACTGATGGCGTACATGTCAATATCAGATGTGACTTCCCACACAACATTTCTGTTAAGACAACCCCTGTTACAGTAGCAACAGTCTACAAGTATACCTGCAATACATACATGACATCCCCTTTCACTAAGAGGTTGTGACTACTGGTGCTGAGGTATGACTCCACTACATGTTATGGACATATGTTATTCATATATATATATATATATATATATATATATATATATATATATATATATATATATAGATATATACACATATACATATATATATATATATATATATATATATATACATACATATACATACACACACAAACACACAAACACACACACACACACACACACACATATATATATATATATATATATATATATATATATATATATATATATACACACACACACATATACACACACACACACACACACACACATATATATATATATATATATATATATATATATATATATATATATATGTTTACAGATATATATATATATATATAAATATATATATATGTATATATATATATATATATATATCCTCAGTATGGAGAACATCGACATCTGTGCAGTAACTGAAACCTGGTTCAAGGCTCCAGAGAGCACCCCAGCACTACCAGGCTGCAGCTCGTACAATACGTTTCAGCCATAGAACATGGATCGAAACACAAAAGGAGGGGGTGTATCCATATTCATCAAGGATACGTACACCTCCAGGTTAGTAGCGCAGCATGATACCTCTGAGATCATTCATGTGCAACTAACATCAGGCAAATCTGCAATGCAAATTGTGGCCTGCTACAAATCACCTTCCATGACCCATGACTACCACTCCACCTTTCTGGAGACACTGGAAAACATGAAGGTTCTACTGAACACCCTGATATTGAGTGATTTCAATTACACTACCATTAACTGGGAAAACTACTTGAGTACAAACTCCCAGGCTCAGCGCTTCTTGGAATTCACTAACTCAAATGACCTGGAACAGCTGGTAAACTCCTCCACCAGGGGTGAAAACATATTGGACGTGGTCATCACAAGCATGGGCGACAGGTGTTCCACACCGGAGGTCAACCCATCTCTGGTTAGATCAGACCATAAACTAATCACTCTGGATGTCCACATCCCACCACCACACCCAGCTAAGGAAACCACAGTAAAAAACTTTTCTAAAGCAAACTTCACCTTACTTAAGACAGAGGCGATAAGTTTCACAGCCTCACAGGGTCTGAGGAAGTCTCACTACCAGTGAGATGAAAAGCGCTTTACATTATTTGTGCTGTTTGCTGTTTGCTGTTTTTAAATAAAGAAGTGTTCGTATTGTAGACTTAGCTACTAACTATACCTTGGCTTTTTGTGGGCTTGTGCTTGGCTGCTGGGACCTTCCTTTTGCTGCAGTAAGAAGTGTCACAGCCCCCCACGCTAAAGGATAACTCTGCCCAAGATGTAAAAACCTTTACAAATGCACTCTATGAGCACCAACAAGGATGCATGGATCATGCCATCCCCAGCAAAACCAAGACTCACTCCTCTAAGAGAAGGAAACCAGTCTGGTGGACCCCTGCCATAAACAGGCTATACAATAGAAAGAGGAAACTAGTTCAGAAAAAAGCAAATCCCAAGAAGTAAAGACATCCCTGATCAGTATCAGTAAGAAACTAAGGTCCCTCATAAAATTATCCAAGGCTAACTTCAAAAGAAAAATGGCCAAGGATTCAAAAGATAACCATAAAGCCTTCTTTAGCTATGCTAAGAATCTAAGTGGCAACTTGCAGATATGCACTGAACTAGTGCAAAATAGCACAAAATATACTGAACCTACTGATATTGCCAACATCTTGGCAGATAGATTCAGTGCAAACTTCACCCCCCTCTTACCCTCAAAAGGGCCCATAACAATACCGGAAAAGTGTAGTGTCCAGGAAATCACAGATGCACAGGTGAAAATAGCCCTTTCAAAAGCAAAAAACACAGTGGCAATGGGGGTAGATTACATGAACTACAGAACAAACTAACCCCCCCCATCTAAACACGCTGTTCAACCTCAGCCTCTCCACAGGCTACATGCCCATAGAATAGCTCACAACGGTTATTCCACTCCACAAAGGAGGGACCACAACTGACCCTGGTAACTATTGCGCCAATAAGCCTGACTAGCCTGGTCTGCAAGGCTATGGAGCGCATCATCATGGAACTCATTAACAAAGACTTTGGGGACCTCCAAACACTTGACCCGACCCAGTTCGGTTTTGTTAAGGGCAGATCATGCATACTAAACCTGGGTGACTACTTCACCAAGGCCATAGATGAGGGAAAGGTTGTTCACACAGCCTACCTTGACCTCACCAAGGCTTTCAACACCATTCCCGACTTGGGTATTACAGAAAAACTCACCAGCCTGAACATAAATCCCTACATCATGAGATGGGTTGCCAACTGGCTTGCAGACAGAACTCACACAGTAAGAATAGCGGGCTCCAGGTCCGACTCTAAACCAGTCACAAGTGGTTTCCCGCAAGGCTCGCTCCTGGGACCCCTACTGTTTGGCATATACTTTTCAGAAGTACAGGCAAACAGAGGAGGACTATGGCCAACTAAAGTTTGCCAATGACTGTAAACTGGGAGCCATAACTGACTCTCCGGCTGACACTGACATCCTCCAAAAGGGCCTTACTGAGACGGACACCTGGTGTCAAAGTCATGGCCTCATGCTAAATGCCAGAAAATGCATAGTCATCCCATTTGGGAAAAACAAAACACCCACGAATTACCACATAGGTGACAGCCCCCTTAATACAGAAGAGGTAATAAGAGATCAGGGGACCCACGTAGATAGTAATCTCTCCTTTGACAATCATATTGCCAAAGTAGTTAGGAAATCCTTCTACGTGGCCCATCTAATTACTAAAGGGTTTGCTTCTAGAAATAAAGAGGTTATAGTGCCCCTCTGCTCCTCAATCATCAGAACCATCATAGAGTACAGTGCCCCATTTGGGATGTACCTCACACTTTCAACAACAGGAGAGACCACAAAAGTACCTCACCAAGAGGATTACTGGCCTCAAACATATGTCCTATGCAGCCTGACTGAAAAAGCTCCGGCTGTACTCAGTGGCATATCACTTACTCAGAGATGATCTCTGCCTGACTTACAAAGCCATATCCAACTCAGAATTGATGGACATGCTCCACCTAAAGAAATACAAGTCACTGCGAGCCACACGCTCTAGTGAGCTAAGCCTCGCCACAACAATAAATAGAACATGCTGGAGGGATAGATTCCTGTCACAGAGACTCCCCATGCTTTGGAACAAAATTCCAAACTACATTAGGCAAAGCCCCTCACTAACACTCTTCAAGAGAAACCTTGACGAGTGGATGGGTAACAGAAAATACACCCCTGGGATCACTTCATTGGCTCTGCTTGACAGAGGATCAGTTGATTAATAAATGGGGTGGCAAAAGCTGACACACTCTGGCTAGGCTTATAAATGCCCTCAGGCAGATAGCCTAGTACCTACCTATGAACCTATTAAGAAAAAAAAAGGTCTAAGAACCTCATACTGCAAGGATATAATAGTTGTTAATTGACATCTCTGTCTTCCCCCCACCATATCTACAACAATAATTTGAACACACAACTCAACGAGTATGTTTACAGAAAACCTACTGTTGGGACATATATCATATTGTACGACAAATTGTGCAATCTGTTTCAGGTCATGTTCCATGATGAAACACTATCATTGGCAGCCTGTTGCTAACAATGTCAACTGCATGCCATTGTAAGGGCCACTATGGTTCCATATATGCATGTGTTCTGTTTGCAATGTGACTGCTCCAAATCTGGTGTTTTGTGTTAATGGGGATATCTATGCATGCTGTTAGACGAAATCCTGGATTTTGTGGACTATTACTACCCACATATGTTCTATAACTGTGACATAATAGCATGTTTGGGAAGCCTGTTCCCAGCAGAACAACCTCTCCCACCTCATCTGGCCATGTTACCAGGCCACAGCACATCTGGGAACCACCCCAGGACCTCATCATCTGCTGGTCCTGCACTACCTTCAGGTGGTATCAGGGGATGGTATTCGTTCCGCACACACAGATGGGATCATGTCAGCTGAAGTCAGGTCCAAGATCTGGTGCATAGGGAGCTCCACAGAGGCTTGGGGGATGTGCTACACCACCTTCAGACCCACGGTACACAATTACAGGGTCCACATGCTCCTCCTGCTCAGCCCCCACCTCAGGCACCTTCAGGGCCGTGAAGGTGCAGTTTTGACTGCCCATGGGTGGGGACCTTGGTCCCATTGTTTACATGTGGGGGCTCATGGGCTTCCAATTTCCAAACACTACTCCCCTTCCAAGGTGTTTACCCACTACATGTGTCATATACCGCCCCTGTATGCTGTCTTGTCTGCTTCCAACCCAAACTACCTCCCCAAATATACCTACTATCCTTCCACAACATACCAGTCTCACCTTCACAAACAAGGGAAATGTGTTCCCAAAATGGATTTCACACCAGACATAACTGCCCATTTCACACCCACTTGCTACTGTATATATATATATATATATATATATATATATATATATATATATATATATGTGTGTGTGTGTGTGTGTGTATAGATATGTGTGATGTTTTCTCACACATATTGTGCAGCACTGCCATTCAACAGTAGAGGAAATGTATTTAAGTATATATATATATATATATATATATATATATATATATATATATATATATATATATATATATATTTACACACACACACACACACACACACATATATATATATATATATATATATATATATATATATATATTTATACACACACACACACACACACACATATATATATATATATATATATATATATATATATATATATATATATATACACACACATATATGGGTCTACTTCATAAGATCGACAGACAATTTGATTGACATTCATTTGATCGACAACCAGTATTCAAGGCAAAAACTTGGGATTTGCCCCCCTCCCCAATGTTGTACAATCCTGTAGTTGGTATATATAGTTGGGGGGTGTAGGGGGCACAGCCTTCCACATTGGGGGTGTGTGGGGGGGATGAAGCCCCTCATCTATTTTCTTTAAAATGTGTAGTTTTGTTGTATTTTCATGTTTTAAATGGAAATAGGTGGGGGGCTTCACACCCACACCTCCCAAATGTGGGGGGCTGTGCCCCCCAAACCCCCCTAACTATATATACCAACTCCAGGGTCGAACAACATTGGGGAGGGGGGCAAATCCCTGTTAAGTGCTTTGAATACTAGTTGTTGATCAAATGAGCTGTCGACCAAATGAATGTCGATCAAATGGTCTGTCGATCTTATGAAGTAGACCCATATATATATATATATATATATATATATATATATATATATATATATATATATATATATATATATATATATACACACAAATTGGTCCACTATGTAATCCCGAAATACTGAAATCTCGAATTTCAGTATTTTGAAATTACATAGATGAAAATACTACGAAAATATTAAATCCAGAAACCCCTTAACCACGAAATGTAAAATCCGGAACATACACTACACATACAGCACACACCTACACATACACACAATTTCCCCCCACAATCAAATATATAATCCTACACTGCAGATAAGCAGAGGGCTGCACCCCAAACACCCCCCTACTTAAATATTCTAATTCCGAGATTGCACAAACAGACACAAAAAGGAAACTCACACCCACACATTTTATAGTCCTTCACACACACACACACACACACACACACACACACACACACACACACACACACACACACACACACACACACAACACACACTGACACAAACTAAAGCCCCTAAACAACACACTTACACATACATACTTACCTAAACTTCCACCCATCCATTCACACACCGCACCACCAGAAGTGCTAATTCAACATCTCTGAGCTTTGGGATTTTGAATTTCGCGCTTTTGTGGGTTTCAGAATTTAGTCTTTTCGGCTATGTAATTTTGAAATACTGAAAATAGGGATTTCAGTATTTCGGGATTACATAGTGGACCCATATATATGTATGTGTGTGTGTGTGTGTGCGTGTGTGTGTGTGTGTGTGTGTGTGTGTGTGTGTGTGTGTGTGTGTGTGTGTGTGTGTGTTTGTGTGTGTGTTTGTGTGTGTGTACGCAGACATACACATATTAATATATATATATATATCTAGCGTGCATTCAAACATCAGGTCCACACTTTCTAACTCTCCTTCATCCACAGCTGCACTGTTCTGCCTTGCTACAAAACAGATGGATGTCACATGTGGACACAGCCTAACATTAGTAGGGTATATATAGGAACAGAGTGCAGGTAAGCCTATTACAAATCTATGACATTTGTGCATGATACATTTCATGTTAACATGACTGTCCTGCAGGTGGTGAGGTCTGAAACTCATGTGTCTATCATAACTTCATTACTTCCACCACCAGCTACTTGCCACACTAATATACGTGTTTTAAGGTACAGAACACACACTATGATGGCTTACATCTTGTCATTCAGTGCTGCTCTGCACAGTAGACAGGTATGGCTCACTGCCCACAGGTCCAGATGCTATGTCCATAGCAGTTGTTCAGCAGGACATCATTACAACAACAAATCTTTATGGCACATATAAATCTTTCCACATCCTCTATCCCATTATTACAGACCCAGTACTATATTCAATTAAATGCATATATGTTTCACATACCTGTTGTAGTATTGCTCTCTCTTCTAGGTACACGTTTATGTGTCCCTTGTTTTATATACTTCTGTTTCGGTTTGGTTTGTAGTTTTAAATTTCTCTCTCTCTCCACTACAGGGATTGAGCTGTTTTGAATAGGTTGCATCATGGTTTTGTAGGTGATGTTCATGATCAGGTGATGGCCTCTGCACCAATCAGTGTTCACCACTTGCTAATTGCATGCAGCCAGCTGTGTAGTACTTCCAATTACCACTGTCATGGCAACCCACTAATATAAATTAATACTTCATGTGGGTGTTGTCCCTTTACCCTTCCTGTATGGAAGACATCCTTTCTGTGTGTGGGCAGCAGTGTTACAGACAGCAGGTAGCAATACCTCTTATAGGTTCATAGGTTCATAGGTTCATACTAGGCTATCTGCCCTAGGGCATTTATAAGCCTAGCCAGAATGTGTTTGGCTTTCGCCACCCATTTTAAATTTATTTTGCTATGCCCTTTTTCAAGGTTAGTATACTGTGCCTCTGTCTAACAGTGACACAGAAGTGATACCCATGGTAAACCTACGATCTCCCATCCACTCATCAAGATTCCTCTTGAAGAGAGTCAATGAGGGACTCTGCCTAACCTGGACTGGGATTTTATTCCAGAGTGAAGGGATCCTCTGGGTTATGAATCTGTCCCTCCAGCATGTCCTATTTATTTCAGTGCTGAGGTACAAGTCTCTCGAGCGTGTAGCTCAATAGGATTTGGATTTTCTGAGGTGCAGCATGTCCATTAATTCCAGGTTGGACATGGCTTTATACGTCAGGCACTGATCGCCTCTGAACAGGCGGTATGCCACTAAGTAGAGCTGGAGTTTCTTTAACCGGGCAGCATATGGCATCTGTTTGCGCCCTTTGATCCTCTTGGTGAGGTACTTTTGGGGTCTTTCCAGTTGCTGCAGGTGTCTGGTAAGGTACATCCCAAAAGGGGCATTGTACTCAATTATGGGCCTGATGAGGGATGAGTAAAGAGGCACGATGACCTCCCCTGATCTAGATGTGAATCCCTTCATGATTAGGTGGGCTATATAAAATGTTTTTCTAACCACTTTGGCCACGTGGTTGTCAAATAAGAGATTGCTATCAACTTGGGTCCCCAGGTCCCTAATTACTTCTTCTGTACTTAATGGATTACCACCTATGTGGTAATTTGTGGGCACTTTGTTTTTGCCAAAGGGGAAGACTATACACTTTTTGGCATTTAGCTTGAGGCCATGGCTCTGGCACCAGTTGTCTGTTTCTATGAGGCCCTTTTGCAGGATGCTTGTGTCGGCTGGAGAGTCGATTATGGCACCCAGTTTACAGTCATCTGCGAACTTGGTCAGCCACAGTCCTTCCGTGTTGGCCTTTACCTCCAAGAAATATATACTGAACAAGAGAGGTCCCAGGACTGAGCCTTGTGGGACACCACTTGTAACTGGTTTGTTGTCTGACATGGCTCCAGCAATTCTAACCATGTGGGTTCTGTCCTTGAGCCAGTTTGCAATCCATCTAGTGACATAGGGGTTTATATTTAAGCTGGTGAGCTTATCTATAATGCCCGAGTGGGGTATTGTATCGAAGGCTTTTGTGAGGTCCAGGTAGGCTGTGTGGACCACCTTCCCCTCGTCAATGGCCTTGGTGACTGTTTCAAAGAAATCAACCAGGTTTAAGAGGCAGGATCTGCCCTTAACAAAGCCAAACTGGGTAGGATCCAGTGTCTGTAGATCCCCAATATCTTTATTTATGAGGTCCATGATGATCCTTTCCATAGCTTTGCAGTCCAAGCTAGTCAGGCTTATGGGGCAATAGTTTCCAGGATCCGTTGAGGCACCACCTTTATGGAGAGGGACCACTGTTGCTGTACACCACTCTTTGGGCACATATCCTGTAGTAAGGCTGAGATTGAACAGTAGTTTTATGTTTGGGTTTAGCTCTTCTTGGAGTTCATGTAGGACACAGCCCGGGACACCGTCTGGTCCCATTGATGCTGTGTTTTTTGCTTTGGAGAGGGCGGCTCTTACCTGAGCATCTGAGATGTCAGGGGGGCAGCACTCTGCTGGGATAGATATTTGCCCTTTTGGTGGGGAGGGGGGGAGAAGTTTGCACTGAACCTGTCAGCTAGGATGTTGGCAATGTCTGTGGGTTCAGTGTATTTTTTGTCATTTTGGACTAATTCTGAGCATATCTCGGAATTACCACCCAGGTTCCTAACATAACTAAAGAAAGCCTTGTGATTATCCTTAGTGTCCTGTGCAATTTTTCTCTCGAAGCTGGCCTTAGACAATTTTATGAGTGCCCGTAGTTTTTTGCTAATACTGATCAGTGATGCCTTCCCTTTTTGGGATTTAGCTCTATCATTTAGTAGCTTCCTCCTTCTATTGTATAGTTTGTTTATGGCTGGGGTCCACCAGACAGAACGTCTGCCTTTGGAGGATTGGGTCTTGGTTTTATTTGGGATCGCATGATCCATGCATTCCTGAAGGTGTTCATAGAATGCGTTTATAAAGGATTCTGCGGTCTGGGCTGTATTTTCCACAGGCCTGGGGGCTTTGAAGGATTCTACCTCGGTTTTGAGGAGTGTGAAATTTGCTTTAGAGAAGTTTTTCACTGTGGTTTTCTGGGCAGGGGGTGGGGTCGGGATGTGAATATCCAGTGAGATTAGTTTATGGTCTGATCTTACCAGTGAGGGATACACTTCTGGTCTGGAGCATAGAGTCCCCATGTTGGTGATGATCAGGTCCAGTATGTTTTCCCCTCTTGTGGGAGTGGTAACAAGTTGTTCCATAGCATTTGAGTTTATAAATTCTACGAACCTTTGGGCTAGTGTGTTGGAGCTAGAGTAATGCTCCCAGTCTATGTTTGGGTAGTTGAAGTCACCCAATATAATGGTGTTTGGAGAGACCTTCATATTTTCCAGTGTTCTCAGAAAGGCCTTACAACAGGACTTGCAGACACAGGCCAACTACATATTTGTCTAAGGTTCCAGACCTACTGACAGTATGAGTATTGTTGTTATATGCATTGTATATTGCTAGTTTTACAGGGTTTATGTGTACATGCTAGTTTTGCATAGAATGCAGTCTGTCTGCCTAGCTCTCAAATGTGGGCCTATCCACATGATGGCCAGAGTATTGACAGCTATGTTTTGTCTGTTTACAACACAGGTCTTGTCTCTGATATAGCAGTGGCATTCTCTCTGTTGAGTGCTATCAGTACATGGCTACATCCATTTGTGTTTCTGACTTCATATTCCTGACTAAGGGCATGTTGCAACCAATCCTGTAACACCAGCAACTTTCACAGTGTATAACAGCAATATTGCAAATACGGCCCTGTGTTCCAGCCGCTGTCCTCCCCCTATATACCAGACTTTGTCCATATGTCATGCAGTAAGAGGTTGTTAAGTAGTGGCCTATCATTATTTAGTGTTGGCATTCCTGCTTTCATTCCAGTGATGTTGTGGACTCCCACACATATTGTGGGGTAGGATCCATATATATGAGGGCTACAGCTGGACAAAATGTGTGTGACCTTGTACAGTCCAGAGGTCAGTGTATGTAACACTGTTATATGCCCTTGTAAGTCATTCTATATATATATATATATATATATATATATATATATATATATATATATATATATATATATATATATATATATATGGGTCCCCTTCGCATGGTTGACTTTTCTGAAAATCGACTTTCATATGGCCGAGACCATATGACCAACTTTCGCAAAGCCAACCATGGGGAACCGCTTTCTCCGAACAGTGCGGAATGGGAAATTTCCCTCTTCCCCACTGTATTGCAATCTTGGAGTTGGTATATTTAAGTTATGGGTGGTGTGGGGGCGGAGTCCTATATGGGGGGTACAGGGGGGCTTGCCCCCTGCTAACAGTTGAAAGGTAAGTGTTTGTTGAGTGTTTTATGTTTATTTTACATGGTCAGCTTTTCGAAGGTTGACCATATGGTCCCGGCCAAATGGAAGTCGACTTTCTGAAAAGTCAACCATGTAAAGTAGATCCATATATGTGTATATATATATATATATATATATATATATATATATACACACACACACACACACACACACACACACACATACACACATACATACATACATCTATATATATAAATACATTTCCCCTACTGTTGAATGACTGTGCTGGATGATATGTTTGAGAAAACATCAGATTTATTTACATCTGAAATGACTTAGTAGTAAATCACTTTGGCTATAGTGTGCAGGGTCCTGGGTTTGAGACTTGCAAAGGCTGCTTATTTTGTTGCTGAGCAGAACAGGGGCTGTTGGAGACAGAGTGATTAAGGCACTTCAAAGCAGTTGTAAGCGGGTTTGCACCAGTTTGTGCGGAGCTAAGCGATGCTTAAGTGAGCTTAGCTTACCTTACACCCGCTTATGCCTGATTAAACGCATGCTAATTTCAAATAAAGAAAAGTAAAAAGGGAGATAGAAAAATGGTAAAATTGGGGCAAGCAGGGGGACAAACAAGAGGAGAATCAAATAGGGATGTTCAGGATGAATGTAGGAAAGGACCATAGCTCTGCACTTTTTTGGTAGCAACAGCTGCTTTCAATGTGGGCAAGTTAGAATTTGGAGCCTCACACCCTACAGGGAGGTGTATGGGCATTGTACAATATGGATGACTGGTACGGTTAGATTGTGTAATGGGTACAGAGCTATGTATAGGACATGATTTTTTTGTGGCACAGATGCCCTTTTTTTAAGGTGAGAGTGGGATGTTAAGGAAGGATTATTGGTAAGTGTGGTGAGGGAGGTTTGGTAGGAGAGGTTTCATTTTCAGATAGACAAGACAGCAAACAGGGGTGGTGTATGACACATGGGGGTGTAAACACCTTGACAGGGAGGGTGGTTGGGCATCATGAGTCACCCAGATGGTAGTAGTAGCACTGATGTCCACACCCAATGGCAGTCACCACTACTCCTTCACAGCCCAGAAGGTGGCTGTGCTGGGTGCTGGACTGGAGGGGTCGCCTGCCTCTCTAGCTTCATCAGCCTGCCCTCCAGTTGGTGCATGCGGTCATCCAGCTCTGTCTGAAGGACACTGCGCACCATGTCACAGACCTAGTCCTGTGTGACATCCTCACCGCACCCACTTGCAGGGAGGGTGAGCCCCATCCCCTGCAGCAGTTCCACCCAAGGGTGGTGCAAGACCAGGAGATAAGGGAGGTCTGGGTTGGGTCCCAGATGTACTGGGACCCAGTGCCGCCTTGTACTGCAAGGCCTGGTACTGGCCCTGCAGCAGCCTGCCATCATGGTTTTTAACTAGGAGCCAAACCATGACCCTGGACCCCAGGATGCCCCAACATTGAGCTCAGAAGTGCACACCTTCACCAGCACCAGACATTTTGGTCCTGCTGTGAGCAATCCCAAATGGTTATGGCTGTATTCCCACCTATGCAGTTTAAATAGGGCAGTTTTCCAGCACTTTTTCTTCATTGGCCAGTTTTAATATACTGAACGTATGCTTAGCTCCTCGCAAATCCACATAGCAATGCTTACACCAGCTAAGCAGAGCTGAAAGCAGGTAAGCAATGCTTACACTACCAAAGCATTGCTTAAATATATTTTTTCATTAAATTTATAAATTATTTTTTACATTTATATTTTACATATTCCCTCCCTACTGTGCTATATGTGAACCATATGATTGACATCTATCCTTCAAATTCCTTAAAAGTTTATTAAATAATTTGTCAGTGGGGATTCGAACCGAGCATGTTCTACATGCTATACCATGGCAGTACCACTACATTACAGCAGCTTGATGACGTTTTCTATCACAGTAGCACCTGTCTATCATTTTCAGGATTTCAGGCAGGCTAAGCATAGTGGCGTGCCGCACAAACAAGCTGCACACCGCTTAAACTTTGGATTTATTTGATGAAAAAAATATTACCTTTTTCTATTCCTTTCCTCTTGCCCTACTGCTTCGATGCATGTAGGGCAAGAGTGCATACATTTGGGGGTGTGCACTTGAAGTCTGCTGCCTTCTAGGTGTTTATTTTTTTCAGTGTCCGTAGACACTGAAATGCTGCTATTTACATTTTAGTGTCTGCGGACTCTTATTTACTATATAATATTAGAGCCAGGCTCTAATATTATATAGATTGACACTCATCTGTGTCAGAAAGTGCTGTATGGCACTTTCTGAGCGAAGAGGGCGTGTTAAATGTGCAGGCACTGCTAACACATGCCCTCTGCACTCACTCTTGCTTTGTGTCCGTTTACATTATATAGCAGAGCGCCTCCATGCATATGCAAGGCACGCTGCTATCCTAAATGGACACGAACCACTCTGTGCAAGAATAGCCTTATTCTTGTATGGAGCTTTGTGAATCCTGGCCATTGTACTTATCTTTGCCCTTGTGAGCTGGTTTATGGCTAAAAATGTTTTAAAAATAATCATTTCTTATACCTGGATAGCAAGTAAATTAATTACAGATAAATAACTCTGGTGTTTTTTTTTCTCTTAAATTCACATATAACTGAATGTTTTACATAATGACTAGAATAAGTAAGCATTCTGTATACAATTTTCTTTAATAAACATTCACTAATAACTTCAGATATTTTTACAGAATCACTGCTGTAAACAGTTCAGAAAACATTACTTTGCAGTCTGCATCAGTGTCTAGTCTAAGACCACACTCTGTTGTTTCCCAGATTTCCAGCTGATTCTCTGTTCATATTTGTTCTGGGCCTTTTCATCCACACTATTTGCCTGTGTACATTCTGCATACAAAGCCTGGTAACAAACAGCTTAATAACTTTGCTCCAGTGCATGCAGTCTCTTAGACTAAAATTGCATTCCTTTCACTTTACAAACATTACGAAGTAATTTATTTTGCACAGCTTCAACACACTTGATTAATTACAGGATATTAATTTTATTATATTTAAAGCCATACTTCATGCAATACTAGCAATACATTATTCATGTGTCTCATACTTCCCCAAATCTCATGAATCCTTTATTTATATATATATTTTAATGTTCCTGACTTTCATGTAGTTTTACATAATTTATTTCTTTTGTTGACCATTATAGTACTGCTGGGCTGTGGTAGCCCCTTTTTAGTGGAAGCCTGGGCAGAAGAGCACCAGTAACACAATAAATAGACAATTGTATACAGCAGAGAAAATATAAGCTTAAAGTTACAATATGGACATACAGTAACTGAAAGACAGCTATACTAGAAAAAATCTTCAATCAGTAAAATATTGAGTTGTTGCATATTAATAAAGGATAGTTTGGCTTATCAAGTTCTTTTAATTGTGATGATGTAATTTCACTCATTCTGTATACAATTGTCTTTAATAAGAACAAATCTGATTCTCTCAACAATCTGTCTCTCATCTGATCATTTTTGATGCCACACAATTATTGTATGCCAGTCACTGAATTCACATCCTTTGTCTCAATTCCTTAACTCATACAATCAGCATCAGTAGACTGAATTTTCCATAGTGTCCTTGTGAAGAACAAATGGCAGCCCCAGTCATAGTAAAACTTTGCCTCATCACAAATATGTTTTCTTCTTTCTTTCTCTCTGAAGGCAAACATATTCTAAACTTTCAGAGCTTCTTTACTGGCATCATGCAGAAGTCTAGCATACTGTACCTTTTGAGGTATCTCCTAGATGTAGCTCAATGTCAGGAATAAACATAATTTCTTGAACCACACTTTAAAGAGTTCAGACAAATCACCCTAGATAGAGAGGTTGCTTTCAGTATGAGACATAGAAATATAATCGCTAGCAAATTACTTGACCTTTCATGACAGACTGAAAGATGATTGTGCTATTCAAAGCAATGAACTAGATCAAAACCATTTTTTCATTACTGAAGGGGTGGGCAAGCCCCCATGTCCCTACACTGACATATACCAACTCTGCATTCACGCATTGGGAAAATAAGACACTTCAAAACATTCCATCAAAGGACAAACATCTTATGCATAATTATTTCTGATGTTGTGCAGCAATTGGTACTTAAAAATGCACTATAACAGAGAGGACACAGGACTGCTTTTTTGCTAGCTTCAAGAGCATTTAATTTCAGAATGCAACATACACAGCATACCAGACTACATGATATGCATTTGTGTTCACTAACATAAACTAAAGGGACACAGTCTTTAGATATCTGTGCATATGTTACATCCTTCATAACACTAAATTCTTTCCATTTCATGATTTTTTTCCTTTACCTGCTTAAATTGTCCTTCCTCCTTTTCTGGCATCCACTCTACTGTTCTTTATTTTTCCTTCCCATTTTGCCTTCTGAAACATCTCTGTATTTCAGCAAGTAAAGACTCTGTTCTTACAACACCCCCCCCCCCCCGCTTTTTTTCTCTCAGCTTTACCTCATTCATCAGTCTGTCACTCCATGGTAACTTGTTATGCATCCCACCATCCTTGGCCTGACTCATTGGTGAGCTCATTGTTTACCTTTATTGCTTTACCATCCCCAGTTTTTATGTTTTTCTGTCCATTCTACTCTCTCCTACTTATAATCACTCTTTCTCAATCTTCTGTTTTTATTTTCCTTTACCTTTTTCTGGTATAACATACTACTATGGAGTGACATGCCATTCTGCATGCTTTAATATCTATTTCTATGTTCATTTTACTGAGGATTGTCTGCTACAAACCTATGCATTATAGTATCTTCTTTTGTTACAGCTTTTGTGAAAACATATACAATATCATCAAGGAGTTCCATTCTACAAATAACAATTCATGCCCAATATTCATTTCTTCATCTTTCTATTTTCTTCTGCTATAGTATCCTCTTCTTAAAAGTAGTCTGTCACAGTGGTATATTGTAGCTTCTTCCTATTATCTCTCATTTTGGGTTTATATCTATCTTGCCATATTCCTTAAAGAATGTATCAAAGAAACCCCTTCCATTATCTTCAGAGATGGGTACCAATCTTATATTTGAGTTGGAATTTTGCTAAAATGATGAGGGCCATAATAGTGGTTCTCATAACTGTAAAACTGAAAATTGGAATAGGCTGATTATATACTTAGTCTGTGGTTACAGGACTTTGGAATATTCCTCCTGCTCATGACCACAGTGATCTGAAAGTTAGTATTCACTTAGCAGGGGTGTAAGAGGCCCATCCCTTTGTGGGAGTGCAGGTAGATGAAGCCATGTGTAAAATTCCTTAAATAACATTTCAGTGAATTTCAAGGTTTGCTGTATTTGTTTTGCAATCACACTTTATTTTGTGAAGTTGCAGGACTTGTCATTCTGTATCTTACATTTCTGATAGCCACTTAAGTACCAGTTTGATAAAATTTTATATACCAAATATACAATGGCAAATATGTATATTGTTAGTCAATGTACTGAAATTATCTAAAACTTTGAAGATAGACATTTTATTGAAAGTTTATTAACATCTGAAAGGTACACTTTGACAATATCAGATCATATGATGATATGGGTGATCAGTGATAGATTGAACATGCCTGCTTGAAACCTAAGGGTGTTTTACCTACAATGCAGGGTACAGTGTTGAAACTAGTAGCTACTGTTGAGTTGACTGTAAATCTACAAGATGTCCATGTTGTCGCTTTATATGAGAGCATGGAAGTGCATGGAAAAAAAAATGCAACAAAGATCTGTACACAAAATATAGGGTCTCCAGTGCATGGTACCCTGAAATATAGTACAAACATATACCTTACTTAGTATTACTAATGTTTTGAAGAATAAACATCATTTTATGAAATGCTGCTGTCAGGTAATTACATAAAATTGACAAAGTGTAAGCAATAAATAGTTAAAAAGTATGTATGAGTGAAATGTTGAATGCTATAACCTTTATTTGGGATTCAGTTTACAAATATGAGAACAACTAAATACCTCAAAATCATTGTGAATAAAGTCTACATAAGAGATGTTATAATTGCTAAAATCTGCCTTCAAAGTAAATAAAACTATTTGTTTTTTCCCTACTACATAAATGTGAACTGAGAGACTGAATTAAAGGGACTCCTTCTTTTAGTGGAAATCAGCATTTTGCAACAGAACATTGTTTTGCATTGACTGTTGTCCAAGCAGCAACTAGAATTCCTGCATTTATTCATTTATTTATTTGAATTATTTACCAGTGTAGAGCACTGATCATTTCTGACCAATTTCAGTCTCAGTCTGATGTTAGAGGCCTTCAGTTTAAAAGTTGATCTACCTAGTTTTTGTAAATGAAGAGCACCTCAAACAATTCGATATGTCATTAGTCATACAGTTTCCTCCGTACTGTCTGCCACTGCATTTGTAGGACACTGCTCTACTGCTGCAACATCCACCACCACTTTCCCAGCTGATATTATCAGGTATATAAACATATAAACAATTGGGGGGGTCACCAATCAGTCTTGTTGCTTGCGATTAAGGGTAATACCTTTCTTACTGTAACAGCACTGTAGCTATCTTTGCTTCCCGCAGGGGTTTGATATGCTAACAATTCATTGTGGATTATTTCACCATCAGTCTTTTTGCTGAAACATGATTTCCATGGCTCATTAAACACATTATATTGTGCAAATTGGTATTGAACTTTCAAAGCAACTTTCCCTTTTTTTCACTGTCTATTGAATGTGGATTTGGCATATGTAGTTTGGGGGGTATTGAGGGTCAAGCCCCTCATATGGGGTGGTGCAGGGGGACTTATTTGCAAAAAAATGTAGGTTTTGTTTTAGGATTTTTGAGTTATGCTTTTTGAAATTAGCTTTTTGAAAAAGCACATCTTGAAGTATGTTATCTTAATTGAACACTGAGAAACTGCAAGGGTTTAAGGTCATGTGTAGGAGTTGATAAGAAATGCCACTGAGTGACAGAAATACCACCTTAGAAGTGCATAATGATGGGTCATGTCCCCTGGATCAGTCTGTCTCTGAATCATGTAGTGAGGACAGCTCCATCATATTGGAAGCTCATGCTCTCTAAATGTATCTTCCTCTACAACGTGTTGTTTTACAGAATGTTCAGGTAGTGGCAGACAAATCATGAGTGTTTTTGCCTTCCTTAATACAATTTTTTCACCACAATCTTTATTGTATTGGCAAAACATAGCACATGTTGAAAATTTACTCACACCTTAACACAAGCATGTAATTGCAAAATTGTGCCATTGCATGGAAAAACTTTGTAATTCTTTTCACTGGCACTTTGGAATTAATCTGTAAACTTTTTTATAATTTCACAGATTTTTCTTCCCTAAAACCACTACTCTTGACACTTCTGCACTAATACCAGTGGAAGATAGTAATGTGGAGGAGGGATGAATATTCAAACAATGCCCATTCATGGCTAAAACATTAGTCATACTGTTGCTGTTGTAATATAGTGATGCGATATAAGCTCAGATAAATCTTTCAGAGTTATAGACCTGCTTTCATAAGTCGCATTGTGTAAGTCCCTGATCACAGTATCAAGAAGAAAATCTATGTGTTTAAATTCAAATATCAGAATTAGATTCAAAACATCTTTTCATTTTTTTTTATTTTTAGAGAATCACAATTCCATCAAGCATAGTGTTTGAGCAAAAGGCTATTTTTTAAAGAAATGCAAAATATGCAGAACTCTAAAATATAAAATGATGAAAAACTATGTAAAGTTATGTGGATACCATCTTTCCAACAATGTTTGTTAGTTGTTTTGCTTCATGCCCACTAGATATCTATTTCTTTTACAACAATGAATACATTTTCAGTGAAGACTGATGACTTTTTCTGATTTAGGAAGCTTAAGTACATTTCTGAATTGCTTCTTTTGATTTTTTTTATTACAGGAATGAGATGAGTGTTACATGCATGGCTTTGATTGGTGTTATCAGTGGACAATGTAAACAAAAAGCTTGTAAAAATGATGATTTTTAATTTTCTCTTAGTTATCGATCCTTCCCTATCTGACAGGAGGTTGTTTGAGATGGCTTCCTTTTGAAATTTCAGTACTTGAAATGCCAAGTGCTGACAAGTAAAAAAAAAAAGAATTGGAAAACACAGGGGAAGAGCAAATGTTAAAAATCACTCTTCTCCTTTAAACCTTTTTTGCAGTGGGGCAAGCACCCTCTGTACCCCTCTTCATGTAGGGGGCAATCCGACCCCCAAACTTATATATATGCCATCTCCGAGATCGCCATACCCCAGGGAAACATGAATATTCTGAGAAATAGAATCTCAGACTTAGTATATGTAAGCCCATTCTTTCAGCCATTCAGTCTCTATATTTTGGGACTCATACTAGCAGGTCCCAACATTTCAAATGATTGCCGTTTGGTATAACCCTAACTTAATGTAAGTAGTTGTTATATTTTCAGAACTTTATTTACTGAAATGTCTGCAAGTCAATGTTCCCAAATTTATGATTGTAATGGATTGTGATGCTCTGTACCATAATCACACAAATGAAGGGATTTGGTCCTTAATATCAATGCTACTCTAGTCAAAAGGCATTCTATCTAAATAAATAAATAATAAAAACTCATCAACTGAGCAAACTCACCCATTAGTGTGCATATTGAGATTCCTATTCATTATAGCCAAATGAAAGCATAAACATACACAGACACACACACACACACACACACACACACACACACACACACACACACACACACACGTACACACACCCAACACACCACTATTGCTTAACCTTTTTGACACAGACAGACCACTAGAACTGGATAACACACACATCACAAACCCAAACACACATCTTCAATTTGGCAACTCACACAAAGCACAAAAACACAGTTGGCTTCATACTACACTATACCACCTTAGCAACATGCAACCAACCTCTGAAGTCCTAAAGCACAGATGCAGAACCACTGACAAATACGCTCATATACACACAAGCACATTATCTATCTTTTATATGAAACAACACTCATGCTTAGACTCTTGACAAATATAAATACTTGACTAGCATATATATTTTATATATATATATATATATATATATATATATATATATATATATATATAAAGACTGTAACCTATTAAAGCCATGTGACAAACAGTTGTTTTAGTATGTTCAGAAGATTAGGTTGTCCAGTTCGATTCTCGGCTGGGGTGCCTTCTGTGTGGAATCTGCATGTCCTCCCTGTGGTCGTGTGGATTTCCTTCGGGTGCTCCGGTTTCCTCCCACATCCCAAAGACATGCAGTAGGTGGATTGGACACTCTAAATTGGCCCTAGATGTGAGTGTGTGCATGTGTGTGCCTTCTGTGGAAGGTTGGGCACCGGGCTGGCAATTCGACACCTTAAAACTCCACTGCCAATCATGAGCGGACAGATGATCCATTGTAGTGACCCCTAACCGGGAAAAACCAAAAGAAGAAGAAGAAGAAGAAGAATGAATAAACATGGAATTGACAGGTTTTGCTTTGAATTAAATGCAGAGTTTTGTAAGATTCTAACTACATAACAGTTTTAAGAATCCTTATTATCATGACCCTGGATATGTGGCATATATCGACCTGACTTTATTCAAAATGGGATTTGTCAGCTGTACTTTGTCATATCCCTTCTTAATGATTGAATTTGTCTCACCTTTATAAAGATTGCAGAATTTTAGGAACAGGAAAGTATTCTGTTTCTTCATGGTTTCACAATCTTGTAGTTAGCATTCTCAGAGAAATATTGGGATGGAGGATGGGAGGATAAAGGGATATTACCCCCTTGCAAAATGCTTTTGTTGTGACTTTGTTAAATGTGATGTTTTCCATTGAAATCTTTATTTTGAAAATGTTCTAAGTCTGATTAAAATCAGTTTGATGAATTAGTATAAACCCTCATCATTCTGAATATCCACAACATAATCCCCTTTGCTCTCCAGATGCACAGCACAGCACAACAGGATGATCATGTTTGAAATGCCGAGGATCTTCTTAATAAGAACAATTAGATGTATTTGTGTCACACCGGTCATGGTGTTTTGCTGTTACGTACTTTACCATGATTTTATTTTATTTGACAAACATGGAAACAGGATGATTTATCTTGTGTAAAGATTCCTATATATGGGTTTCAAAGAGTCTCTACATAAGCAATAATGATTGACGGGGTGTGCGTTAATGTGTAATTAACATTCTACATCCCTGGAAGGATGTTAATTACACATTAACACACATCCTGGAGGGCATTATTGCACTTAGAGAATGAGCTGTCTGTAAAATTGTTGTTTTACTTACTTATTTTTTTAAGTACTACATGTTTTTTTATATATTTTTGATGTAAAATAGTTCCTCTGCCTAATGTTTCAAACTTGCTGTGGTATATGTTAATGGTGTTGGAGGAAGCATTTTACATCAAAAATATATGAAAACATATGTTGAGGTAAGAGGTCGAGAGGCATACCTGTCGACCTCTTAGAACAAGAAATCTGCACAAAGCCATAAATAACGGGGGAACAAAGGCCCAAAAATGGGAACAATTTTAAATATTGCTTTTACAAACATAGAACGTTGATAGAATAAGAGGTTTTGCATTAGCATGCATTTTCTGAAGGGAATGAAGTCTGAAATTCTGAATGCCTGTCATTTTCTAACTTTAATTCTCAATGATTTCTAGTGATTTACCAGGAAACCAAAATTTCATGAGGACCATTCCAAAAATATGAGGCAAAAATCTGGATATTCACAAAAATATGTAAAGTTGAAGGGTATGTTGAGAGGTATGCAGACCTCTTAACTGCTGCTACTGCTGCCAGGGATCGGTCTCACTCCTCACTCTCTCTCTCTCTCTCTCTCTCACACACACACACACACACACACACACACACACACACACACACACACACACACACACACACACACACACACACACACAGTCTCTTCTGCTTTCATACATGCATACATTCTCACTCACAGACATACAAACACATGCGTTATTTTAAGTTTTTTCTTTCTTACTTTACACTTACTAAACAGCCAGAATACTCCTTAGCAAGTATAAAATAATGTCTTGATTGATCTCAGTTTATTCTCTCTCTCTCTCTCTCTCTCTCCCTTTCTCTCTCTCTTTCATACACACATACACACCCCGGGAGTCAGCAAGCAGCCATGCAGGAATAAGTTATTTCTGCATGTCAGGGACAGTTCCTGTTCAGCATGGCAGCACGCCATGTATATTTATGAAGGCGCGCTGCCATGCACTAAAACAGACATGGTTCCATGTATGAGCTCAGCGGGTGTGCCCGAGAGCAGAGCTCTCACAATACACATGCACCCTGCACTGCAGAATTGCCTTTCAGCAATTAAAACAAGTGAGAATGCTCATAACACCCCCAACCCATCAGGAAAACAAAAATCTGTGGTCAGAGGCATAAGGGACAATCAGCCCTACCAAGCATACCTCTCAACTGTACAGATTTTCACAGAATGACCATATTTTTGCCTCAGATGTTTGGTGTGTTCCCCCTAAAATGTGTACCTTTCTGGCAAATAGCTGAGGATTGAAGTCATTAAATAATGACAAAATATTTGAGTTTAAGACTCCACACATCCTTTGGAAAATTCATGCTAATGTAAAACCTATTATTCTATCAACTTTTTAGGTTTGTAAGAGCAATATTTAAAATCTGCCCCTATTTGTCCCCCCATCATTTTAGGCTTTTTCCAGATATTTTGCTCTAAGAGGTTGAGAGGTATGCTACCAAGCCAAAAGTTATTAGGATAACACAGGTAGCATAAGCACATAGTGCACACCTCCCAACCCATCAGAGTAAGGAATGTGGACAAAGCCAAAAGGGACAATTATCCCACAAAGCAGAAAGGTGATAAAATAACAGGTTCAGCATTAGCAGGGATATTCTGAAGGGTATAGATAAAATAACACAACAAAACTTTTTTTTTTATAAATGCGATAACGTTTAAGGGTAGCTGCGTGAGTGTGCCTGTTGCTTAGCTATTCTTAGTCCAGCTTAAACAGCACAAGAAGTTAAATAGCAAGAGACATCCAAAATACACAGTATTGCAATAGTGTAGTGGTTAGAGCATTCACTTTTCAAACAGCCATTCCCGATTTGATCCCCACTGTAACCAGTCCACATTTTACATGTGAAAGCAGTACATAAACATTTTTTAGTATTACCTACTAAATAACATATATTTGTTAACCAGATTACTGCATTAGGTCCAGATGTGAGGTGTCAGTTTAATACAGTTATGAAATCCCCATATAAACACAAGTGCCCCATACAGTATAGTCACACATGAATAAATGTAATGAAAGCACATTGGAGGATGTCAGGGTCAGTAAACAAATTTATAATATGTAATGAATGATGAATCAATGCCATACAACAGATAGTCTATAAAATGAAAAATAAGCAATGCTAAGCATTGCACAGCTCTGCTTACCAGGTGTAAGCATTGTGTAAATATGACTGCTAAGCAATGAGTAGCCCAGCTAAGTGGATTTGCCCATTGGTAAGCAGTGCTAAACCTGTCCCTTTAAGCACTGCCAACTATAGCTAAGCAGGTTTGCCCATAGCTTAGTTTAGCTCAGCATATTCAAAACCATTTAATCATGGCAAAGGCTGGGAAATCAGCCATATTTATACCCCACAGGTGGGAATACAGCTCATAACTGGTTGCAGCTTCCCACTGTAGGCAGGATGGCAGCAGTTTGAGAGGGATTGCACTTCCGGGTGCAGCGCTGGGGCATACAGGAGTCCAAGGTCATGGTAGGACTCCTGGTAAAAAAAACATGATGACAGACTGCTGCAGGGCCAGTACCAGGGCTCCAAATATAAAGCAGAAGCCTGGGACCATCTCCCCCGTAATCTCACCAGTGCCACTGATATCCCTCGGATTGGTGAGCAGGTCAGCCACCACTATGCAGACTTGAAGTGGATAAAGAGGGAGCTCTTGGACGAGTGGGTCCAAGAAGCAAGGCAGAGGGGTGATGTTCCAGCAATGCGTAAGTAGTCATACCATTACTGTTTACTAAAGTCCAGTGTGTGTATGTGATGAATAGGTATGCCTAAATATGTCTCTATTTCCTTTACAGCTGCAGCTGAGTGGGCTGTGAATCAGGAAGCTCATGCAAGTAGGCTGCAAATGCTGCATCGCGAGGCTGGTGAGTAACAATATTGTTTGTAGTAGTCATACCAAATAAATAGAAAGTAATAGAAAGTCATCTGGCAGTATAAAAACTGTTGTATGGGTTGTACTGAATAAACCAGACAATATGACAGTAATAGCCCCATATAGGTCATATTTAAATAAAACTGTAACTGCCTGGCAATAAAGCTCTAAATCCTGGACTGGTTGTGTTTACTCTGGTATTGTATGGCATTTATTGTTGCATTCTCTGAATAGTAATGTTGTATTAACCACTGTAAACCACACTGTGCTACATACAAAAATGTCTAGGAATGTCTGTATAAGACTATTGTAAGTACAAGATCAGACTGTACAACCAAGAGAGACTTAAACAGAAAACACTACTGGAATAAACAGCAATATCCAAATAGTACACTCTACTGTGACTTAAATTGTTGTATTTTTAGCAGACACAGCCAGGGTTCGAATCCTGGAAGTGGTAGTAAGTTGTATGCATAATCATACCTCTCAACTGTACAGATTTTTCAGAATGTCCTGATAATTGGCCCATTTTTTCTGCATGTTCCTCTGTCCCCCTGACAAATCAGTGGGATAATCTCAGAACTGTAGTCATGAAATAATGACATACATTTGATTTTCAGACCTCAAAACCTTCAGAAAATGTATATTAAAACAAAGCCAGTCACTCTAGCAACTCTCCAAGTTTATTACAGCAATATTCAATACATGTCCCTATTTTTACCCCCATGTTGTCAAGCTTTGTCCAGAGTGTGTGCATTAAGAGACTGAGAGGTATGTGCATAATATTAACTGGAATCTGGGAATATGTGTAGAAACAGTCAGGTAGTGTTAACAAACATTCCCTCCACAGGTCTGTTAGATAAGAAAACTGCGCCTGCCAATAAATATTTAAATCCTGGACTGGTAGTGTTTATTCTGGTATAGTATGGCTTGACATGTAGCAATGTAGCATTTAGTAACATCTGATATCAGAATAGTACTGTTGTGTCTACCACTGTTTCTCACACTGTGTTACATAAATATATGTGTAGGAATGTCTGTATAAGACTGTTGTAATTACAAGTTCAGATTGTACAACCAAGAGAGACTTAGAGAGAAAACACTGAAGCAATAGGTTCATAGGTTCATAGGTTCATAGGTTCATACTAGGCTATCTGCCCGAGGGCATTTACAAGCCTAGCCCATAGTTTTGTGGCTTACGCCACCCCTTTAGTATGGGGAACTATACCAATTATTTTGCTGTGCCTCTGTTGAGCAGTGACACTGAGGTAATCCCTGGGGTATATCTGCGATCTCCCATCCATTGGTCAAGATTTCTCTTGAACAAGGCCAGTGAGGTGCTCTGCCTCACATATACCGGGATTTTATTCCACAGCATAGGGAGTCTTTGGGTGATGAATCTATCCCTCCAGCACGTCCTATTAATAGCCGTGTCGAGGTTTAAGTCTCCTGCCCTTGTGGCTCTGACGGATCTAGATTTTTGAGGTGAAGCATATTCATCAAATCTGGGTTTGACATGGCCTTGTATGTTAGGCAAAGGTCACCTCTGAGCAAGCGTGCGACTGAATAGAGCTGGAGTTCTTTCAGTCGGGCAGCATAGGACAGATGTTTGAGACCCTTTATCCTTTTGGTGAGGAACTTTGTGGCCTCTCCAGCTGCTGCAAGTGTCGGGTCAGATACATTCGAATGGGGCATTGTACTCAATTATTGGTCTGATGAGTGATGAGTATAGGGAGACTATGACCTCCCTTGATCTAGATGAGAATCCCTTCATGATAAGGTGGGCAATGTAGAAGGTCTTCCTAACTACTTTAGCTACATGGGTGTCGAATGACAGACTACTATCAACCTGGGTCCCCAGGTCCCTGATAACTTCTTCTGTACTCAGTGGATTGCCACCTATTTGGTAGCTAGGGGTAACCTTGTTTTTCCCGAAGGGTATGACTATGCATTTTTGGCATTTAACTTTAGGCCATGGCTCTGGCACCAGTTATCCGTTTCTGTGAGACCCTTCTGAAGGATATCTGTGTCAGATGTGTTTTCTACTATGGCGCCCAGTTTGCAGTCATCTGCAAACTTTGTCAGCCATAACCCTCCTGTGTTTGCTTGTACTTGGAAAAGTAGATGCCAAACAAGAGTGGGCCCAGGACTGAGCCCTGTGGTACACCACTTGTGACAGGCTTTGAGTCTGACATGGCGCCAGCAACTCTGACCCTGTGGGTTCTGTCACTCAGCCAGTTTGCAACCCATCTTGTGATGTATGGGTTAACATTTAAGCTGATGAGTTTTTCAATGATACCCGAGTGGGGTATTGTATCAAAGGCCTTCGCCAGATCGAGGTAGGCTGTATGGACTGCCTTTCCCTCATCAATGGCTTTGGTGACTGCTTGAAAAAGTCAACCAAGTTTAGAAGGCATGATCTGCCTTTGACAAAGCCAAACTGGGATGGATCCAAAGTCTGCAAATTCCCTATGTCTTTATTTATGAGGTCCATTATGATCCTCTCCATGGCTTTGCAGATAAGGCTTGTCAAGCTAATGGGCCGGTAATTTCCAGGGTTGGTGGAGGCACCGCCTTTGTGAAGTGGGACCACAGTTGCAGTGCGCCACTCCCTGGGTGCGTATCCAGAGGTAAGACTATGATTAAACAGCTGTCCTAGCTGTGGGTTTAATTCCTCGTTGAGTTCGTGGAGCACACAGCCGGGGACACCATCAGGTCCCATGGATGCTGTGTTTTTGCTTTGGAGAGAGCAGTTCTCACTTGGGCGTTGGAGATGTTTGGGGCTGCAATCACTTGGTATAGATATCTCTCCTTTGGGAGAAGTTTGCACTGAACCTGTCAGCCAGTATGTTGGCAATGTCTGTAGGATCAGTAATCTTCACATCATTTTGAACTAGTTCTGAGCATATCTGGGAGTTTCCTCCCAGGTTTCTAACATAGCTAAAGAAGGCCTTATGATTGTCTTTTGAGTCTTTAGCTATTTTTCTCTCAAAATTTGCTTTGGATGATTTTATGAGAGCTCTTAGTTTTTACTTATAGTGATCAAGGGTGTCTTACCTTTTAAGGATTTTGCTCTATCTTGTAGTAGCTTCCTCCTTTGTTGTAGAGTTTGTTTATGGCTGGGGTCCACCAGAGTGGACGCTTGCCTTTGGTACAAAGAGTCTTTGTTTTGCTTGGGATTGCCTTATCCATGCAGTCCTGCAGGTGCTGGTAGAAGGCATTTGTAAGTGATTCTGCGGCTTGAGTACTGTTTTCCGTCGGCTCGGGGCCTTAAAGGAGACCACACTAGTCTTTAGAAGTGTGAAGTTGGCTTTCGAGAAGTTCTTTACTGTGGTCTTTTTTATTTCAGGTGGGGGTGGGATGAGGACCTCCAGCAAGATTAGTTTGTGATCTGATCTCACCAGTGAGGGGTATACTTCCGGTGTTGAACATTGTGCTCCCATGTTCGTGATGATGAGATCAAGTATGTTTTCTCCTCTTGTGGGGATGGTGACTAGTTGTTCCATGGCATTTGAGTTTATGAATTCCAGGAACTTTTGGGCTAGGGTGTTTGGGCTTGAGTAGTGTTCCCAGTCTATATTAGGGTAATTGAAGTCACCTAGTATGATGGTGTTTGGTGATACATTTGTCCCCTCTAGTGTTTTCAGGAAGGCCATGTGAGGTTCCTGAGTTTGTGAGGGTGGCCTGTAACATGCTACAATTTGCAGAGCAGTCTTGCCTATGGTTAATTGCACCTGGATGGTCTCCGATGCATCGTGCGTTGCCACCAGTCTTGAGGTGTGGGTGTCTTTGATGAATATGGATACCCCTCCTTTCTTGGTATTGTCCGGATTTTGGGGCGAACGCATGATAAGAGGTAAAACCTGATAGTGCTGGGGTGCTCTCAGGAGCCTTGAACCAGGTTTCTGTCACTGCACAGACATCGATGTTCTCCATACTGAGAAAGGCCTCGAGTGCATTTTGAGATTTAGACTTCTGGCATTGAGCAGCATTACCCTTAGTTTTTTCCTTTTGTGTTCTAGGGTGGTAGGTTTAGAATTTGAGCCTTGCCTAAAAAGGCACTATGGGGTGGCAAGAGCCTTTGCCAATATCCGAATCCCAGGGTGACAGGTGCAAGCCGTCCCTTGAAGCAGCATGGCTTGTCCAGCATGTCATCCCAGGCAGACAGACATTGGATCCCCTTTGAATGACACCAGAGTTTAAGCCAATTGTTAAAGCTGATCATCTTATCTCTGTATTGTGGCATCATTCTTGGTGAAGGTAGGATACTGCTCAAGGTCAGGGTCATACCTGCCTGGGCTACATAATCAGAGAGCTCCTCAATGTCTCTTTTCATGTAGTCCAAGGAGGTACGTCTCAGGTCGTTTACACCAGCGTGGACAATGACTGAGTCATATTTGTACCTGCTGTTGAGAGACCTGAGTGCTTGCGTTATGTGGCGGATTCTAGCCCGACAGGCAGCTTACTGTGACCTTCTCCTTACTCAGTCTGGTGAGCGGACGCCAGTGTGTCTGACTATGGAGTCACCAATGACTAGTGTGTCTGGCATTGTGTTTGGCCTTAAGGGCTGTGACTGTTTGACACTCTGACTGTGAGGTCTATGTGTTGCAGGTGTTGTGTTCTGAGGTGGTGGTTGTTTGGGTGTCTGCTTTGGTGGCCTCTGCTGTTTTGGTAGATTTTGATCAGAGCCGAGTATGTCTTTGTGTGTTTATGTGTATGATTTGAGGTTGTGATGGTACTATGTGAGACTGGGTCTATAGTGTGTGTGGTAACCTTCTCCTCCTGACTGGTCTTGCCAGTCCTATGTTGAGAGAGCTCAGCCTCCAGTTTGGCCGTATAGTTGCATCTCTCGCATGTATTTGTGTTTTGTGGGAGGAGGAGAGGGTTGTCTGTATACATGAGGCAATTGTAACATTGCCTCAGTATTCCCAGGTTCACCAGCTGAGCAGGAGAGGACACTAGCAACTGATCCCTCGACATGCTAGAAGGACTAGACAAAAAACTTTAAAAGAGATTCCGGGACGGAGTGACCGAGAAATGGGGGTTTGCCTTTTGGGGTGCTATCTATAAGAGTGCCGTATCAAGGTAATAAGTACTGTAGGAGCAAGTGCTAGGTTTAACAGATAGAGAAAAGTCTACTTGGAGTCAAGTAGAGATGATCTTTTTAGGTATTAGAGAAAGTGCTAGCAACAGGGATGCTTAAAGGTAAGATTGAAAAGAATGCACTCTGCAGTGTGCACTAGAGAAGTTAGATATGAAAGTAGGTAACTTGAGTTTTACCTGTTTAAAAAGTTAAGGTTTAGTGGAGAGTTACTATTTTAAAACAGCAAGATGGACTGAAAGGGGTGGTTACTTTTGTATTTTGGTACTATGAAATACTGTAGGATGGCCAATAAATTTAAATAATTGAAGGGGTGGGATTTCAAAAGTCATGGTTTTGTGATTACTCACATAAGCCAGTGAAAGTAGAGAGAAATGAGATATATGGTCAGATTAACATAAGAGGCGGACAACTAGAAAGACAGTGGTATTTAACAAGACAACTTAAATGGGTGGGAGGGAGGAAAAATTCTGCCTGACTCAGAACAGAGAGAGCTGTGGTCTCTTTTGAAGTTTTAATATGCTGTTAAACAGAATGCAAGCAAAACACAAGGTAAAGAAAACAAACTACAGTATTCAAAATATAGAAAGGCAATACAGAAATACAAAAAATAACAGCAAACTAACCTTTCCTTCACAGCAAAGTGTAGCAGAGTCTGGATGAGCCTTTCTGGTAAAGCTCTGAAATGTTTTAGTTTACTCCTTAAATAGAAATTTTAGTTCCTAGCTCCACCCTAGACAGGAATATCCAAATAACACACTCTACTGTGACTTAAATTGTTGTATATTTAGCAGACACAGCCATGGTTCGAATCCTGGAAGTGGTAGTAAGCTGTATGCATAATCACACCTCTCAACTGTACAGATTTTTTAGAATGTCCAGATAATTGGCTCAGATTTTCTGCCTGTTCCTCTGTCTCCCTGGCAAATCAGTGGGATGATCTTAGAATTGTAGTCACAAAATAATGACATACATTTGATTTTCAGACCTCAAAACCTTCAAAAAATATATATTAAAACAAATCCTGTCACTTATGCAACTCTCCAAGTTTATCACAGCAATATTTCAGATATGTCCCTATTTGTACCCCCATGTTGTCAAGCTTTGTCCAGAGTGTGTGCATTAAGAGATTGAGAGGTATGTGCATAATATTAACTTTGAATCTGGGAATATGTGTAGAAACAGTCAGGTAGTATTAACAAACATTCCCTCCACAGGCCTACCAGGTAAGAGATGTAAATATTTAGCTATAAGACAGTTGAAGTATACACTGTGTACAAACATACCACTGCCCAAACCAAGGTCATAGGGTATTGTAATAATACCTGTACCTTAATGATTAGAGCAATGATCATTAAAGTTGTCAGTACTACAAGGATATATAAGTTGTTAACTGACATCTCTATCTCTCCCACCATATCTGCAGCAACAATCTAAATACACAAATCAATGGGCATGTTTACACCAAAACTATTGTTGGGACATATGCCCTATTGTTCAATAAATATTGAAATGTGTTTCTATTAATGTTCCATGTTGAAATACTATCACTGGTGGCCTGTTGTTATCAATGTAGCCTGAATGTCATTGTAATGGCCACTGTGGTTCCATATATGCATGTGTTCTGTTTGCTATGCAACTGTTCCAAATCTGGTGTTTTGGATTAATGGGAATATCTATGCATGCTGTTATAACTAATCCTATATTGTGTTGACTATTACTAACCCACATATGTTTTAAAACTGCAAAACCATAGCATGTATGGAAAGGCCGGTCCCAGCAGACCCACCTCTCCCACCTCATCTGGCCGTGGCACCGGACCCCAGCATGCCTGGGACCCACCCGGGGACCTCTTTGTCTGCTGGTCCTGCACCACCTTCAGGTGAAACTGCCTCAGGGGATGGGGCTTGCCCCCCCCCAGAGTGGGTGAGGATATGATCCTGTCACCTGAAGTCAGGTCCGGGGATTGGTGCTTAGCTCGGAAGGGAGTTTGGAGATCTGCTATGTCAACTTGAGGGCCGAGTGGTGGATTTAGAAGGTCAGCCAGCCCCTCCTGCTCAGCCCCCAACACAGCCACCTTTGGGTCTGTGAAGGTGCAGTGGTGACTGCTCATGGGTGGGGACCTCAGTCCCACTGTTTCCATTTGGGGATCATGGGCTTCCGATTTCCAAACACCCCTCCCCAACCAAGGTGTTTACCCACCACATGTGTCATATACCACCCCTGTGTGCTGTCTTCTCTGTCTTCCTACACAACCTACCTCCCCAAATATACCTACTATCCTTCCCCAACATCCCACTCTCACCTTAAAAAAAAGGGCAATCTGTTCCCAAAAAAAAAAAAAATTCACCCCATGCATAGCTGTCCATTTTGCACACGTGTCCACTGGACACATGTAATCTGGTCTAAATGGCTTCACAACACATTATTGTTGCGCTCATCCCTCTCTCAAGGGTTTGAGTGTCCAAATCTACCTCCAAATTCAGTACATATGCACAGCTGTTGCTGTATAAGAAATGGACAGCTATGGACCTTCCCTACACCTGTCCTGCACACCCCTAGCTACTTTCCCTATCGTTTTTCCCCTCTGCGTGCCCGCTTTTTCACCACTTTCTTATAACCCCTTTTTTCTTTTCTTTTAAATAAATTAGCACGGGGTAAGTGGGAGTAAGCACTTTTAAGCAGTAGTTAGTGGGTTTAAGCACAGTGGCAAGCAAAGGCTACACAGATTAAGCACTATCAGGCTAACTGTCTATAACCATATTTAACCAGAAGTGAGCATTGCTTACCAGCGCACAAACCCATTTAAACCCACTTACAACTGCTTAAAAGTGCCTTAATCACTCTGTATCCAACAGCCCTTGTTCTGCAAACCAGCAAAATAATCAGCCCTTGCAGGTCTTAAACCCAGAAACCTGCACACCTACACTGCATGATTTACCACTAAGCCATTTGAGCTGTACATAAATGGGATGTTTTCTCAAACATATCATGCAGCACAGTCATTCAACAGTAGCGAAAATGTATTTATATATGTAGATGTATGTATGTATGTATGTGTGTATATATATATATATATATATATATATATATATATATATATATATATATATATATATATATATATATATATACACAAACACACACACACACATATATATATATATATATATATATATATATATGTATATATATATATATATATATATATATATATATATATATATATATATATATATATATAAAATATATATATATATATATATATATATATATGTATATATCTTTACATTGCATTCGCACATTGGCTCCACACTCTGAACCTCTCACTGAAAAACATCTGACCAAAGGCACTGTTAATGGGGATGAAGGGGCCCAAAATAGGGATCTCTTGTAATTATTGCCATTATCCCTTCCTCCATAGCTGAACTGATCTGCCTTGCAACACAATAACCAGCACTTGCAAGCCTTGAACCCAGGATCCTGCACAACATAGCCACAACAAGTTAACAGTAAGCCATCTCAGCTGTAAGATGTCAGGATGATTTGTCTAACATATCATGCAGAAGTCAGTCTATCATAGGAAATGTACAATGTGGAAGCAGTAAACATTCCAATGATACATATACACACACACGCATATATACATATACATATATATACATATATATATATATATATATATATATATATATATATATATATATGTATATACACATATAAATATAGAACTACCTATAGATATGTATAAAAAAGTATATATAGAGGGCGCACAGCATATCAAAGAGCCATTATTCCTACAGTTGCCACCTTTTAAAATGGCCAGTGTTTGATTCTTTCCTACAAATGAGAATTATTGCATGAAACATATACCCACACACAATGCAAAGGACATGACTCCACACACACATTTGCATACATAGAAATGTTTGTGTACTATTTTAGTTGTTTATGCCATTTCTTATAGCATTTAGGTGTTTGAAATACATAATAACTGATTAATGCAACTCTCAAACAAAATATATGATAAAGTAAGCTACAAAACATAGCATGCTTTGCAGTCCAGGCTAAAGCCTTCAAGTAGTACAACAGTAAAAAAAACACTTGCCTTGAAGATAAGAACCAATCAACACTTAATTTCAGATGTAGTTCAGCAGCCTCCAATTACACTCTGTACTCAACCCCTAGGAGGAAAAGTATTAGTTGTCACAATGTTAATGTATCTGTTACATAACAATGCTTAACTTAAAACATCACTATCACACTGACAAACAGAACTGTGTGTAAGACAGTAAGCTCTAGCCCACCATTTTTTCCATGGTGAAACATGAAAAATGTACAGCCATATACCTTAATGTTTCTTACTACTGATATCCCTCACATGTTGTAACAGTCTAGGTTAAAAACATTTAATACCCTCCCCCCATAAAATGCCTTACAAGGGCATATAACAGTGTTTTCCATACACTGATCTCTGGACTGTACAAGGTCACACATGTTTTGTCCAGCTGTAGCCCTCATATATATGGATCCTACCCCACAATTTGTGTGGGAGTCCAAAATATCACTGAAATTATAGCAGGAATGCCAGCACTAAAAAAATTATAGGCCATTACCTAACAACCTCCTACTGCATGACATCTGGACAAAGCCTGGTATATAGGCAAAGGACAGAGGCTTAAACACAGGGCCATATTTGAAATAATGCTGATAATGGTGTTACAGGATTGGTTGCAACATACCCTTACTCAGGAATATAAAGTCAGAAACACAAATGGATGCTGCCATGTACTGATAGCAATCAACGGAGAGATTGCCACTAATATGTCAGAGACAAAACCTGTATGGTGAACAGACAAAACATAACAGCCAATCCTCTGACCATCATGTGGAAAGGCCCACAGTTGAGACCTATGCAGACAGACTGCATTCCATGCAAAACCAGCATGTACACACAAACCCTATAAAACTAGCAGTATTCAATGCATATAACAGCGATACTCACATACTAGGTCTGGAACCCTATACATACATGTAGTTGGCCTGTGTCCACAAGTCCTGTTGTAAGAGGTATTGCTACCTGCTGTCTGTAACACTGCTCCCCACACACAGGAAGAATGTCTTCCATACAGGAAAGGTAAAGGGACAACGCCCACATGATGTAGTGATTTATAGTAGTAGGTTGCTATGACATTGACTATTGGAGTGACTACACAGCTGGCTGCATGCAGTTAGCAAGTGGGGAACTCCAAGTGGTGCAGAGACCAACACCTGATCATGAGGATCACCTACAAATGCCATGCTGCAACCTATTCAAACCAGTTTGATCCCTGTAGTAGAGA
>NC_056745.1:341737190-341744690 GCF_019279795.1 Protopterus annectens | reverse complement strand
TATAACAGCATGCATAGATATTCCCATTAACCCAAAACACCAAATTTGGAACAGTTGCACAGCAAACAGAACACATGCATATATGGAACCACAGTGGCCATTACAATGGCATGCAGGTTGCATCATTAGCAACAAGACACCAATGATAGTGTTTCAACATGGAACATGAATAGAACCACATTTCAATATTTTTTACACAATAGGATATATGTCCCAACAGTAGGTTTGGTGTAAACATATGCAGTGATTTGTGTGTTCAGATTATTGTTGCAGATATGTTGGGGGAGGGGATAGATGTCAATTAACAACTATTATATCCTTGCAGTATGAGGTCCTCAGACCTTTTTTTCCTGTTTATGTCTTCCAGGTACCATATCCCAGGAACACCCCCCTGCTTATACTCCACAGGAGAATGAAATAATAATCAACTACCTTGTGCATCACCACAGAACCCCCTTTGAGCACATGGCCCATGATCTGCAGGAGTGGACTACCCTGTGGAATGAGCTCATCCACAGGGTAAATGATGTCGGCCTGCATAACCACAGTTATGAGCAGGTGCGACACTATTGCACTGATCTTATTCACCATGCCTGTCAACATGCTGCTGCAGTTAGGAAGGACCAGCTTGCCACAGGTGGGGGGGCATGCCATCCAGCCCTCACTGACACATTCTGAGGAGCTCCTCACCAGCCAAGCCAGGAAACTCATGATAGCATTGTGGATGTGGGTGCTACCCACACAATGGATGAGGACCATGCGGATAAGGCCCCAGGGCACATTAGTACACCACCGTTGTGTATACATCTTCATCTGTAAAGTATCTTCATGCATATGTCAGATAACATAGTCTGTTGCTGCAGTGTACTAATGAACAGATGTGCATAATCTCTAGTATTGTGGGTTTGTACTGTTGATGTACTGAAATGCTGCTCCCACCCTGTACCAATGCCACAGGTGTGGCTACTGGCATTACATCTCTCACACAACTATGTAAGTCCCTCTGGTATACCTCTGTGACAGCAGCCTGTAGCTGGTGAGTATGGAGTTTTTTTGTTCATATTTGCCAATACACCGGCCATGTTATGGCCATGGTATTTGCCATGCATACATTTAATACACCTATCCATAATGCATGCTGTGCATGATCACTTATTGTTGCTGTTAACTGCACTGCATCACAGTGGTCACCATGGTGGCATATCTGAAGGGTATGTAAGAGTCCTGCAGTATACCTAACAACCTGTCAGTGCACGATGTGTGGACAGAGATGAACACAATGGTGGGACAAATGGCCTACAGTAGGGACATGTCTGAAACTACCCTTGTACAGTATGCTACAACAGTGTATACACCACTATTACAATGGCAACTGTTACAGCTCTACACAACGGCATATCACAATACCACATTCCACACCTTTTACAGCCTGTAATGTGAATCTAACATGAGCAATGAATGTGTAATATGAAATCCTATGTTAAGACAACAAATATGGGGAATACATACCATAAAAAGCATCCGAAGCATATGTGTGCACACACTCCAAATAACATATTGTGGAAGCAGCTTTTGAGGTACTGACAGCATTCAGTCTTCTTGGGTATGCACCTTCCATCAAGTACAGGGCCTCAATGTCACACTAAGTAATGGTCTGCTGTCCAAGAAGTATGTCCATGACATTTGCCCACTCACCTGCAACATAGACAGCCATGGCTTGCACACATCTTACAAACCATGGAATGGATCCCATATCCAAAAGGTAGCACTCAGGAGTGGGAGAAGTACCCTTACCTCACCATTGCATATACCATGGAAAACAGTGCAGACAGTCATGTATGTGACTATGAAGTATGAGACATCATTAATGTAGAAAATAAACAGATGCCCATCCAAGACAAATGACTACACATGTTGCACACTGGTCACAGAGACTGCCCAGAAACATGCAGCAACACTGAGAGACTTGCAGGAATGTCTAGCAAGTACTGCCTATGCATACCTGTATCGACAATTGTCTGGACTCTGCATAAGTGTGGCCTATGGGTTAGGGTAATCAGGTGGAGGAGTTGTTCCACAGGAAACATCATCCAGGGCTCTCTGCAGGTAGCATATGCATAACATCAAGTCTCCCAAAGGCATGTATTGCAATGTATAATGGTGTACGAAGACCAAGGCTGAAACCTACACACAGTATTAATAAAGATACATGTGGTGCACAAGCAACACCTCACTCCACCACAGGCCTACCATTCTCATCTATACCTTGCTGGTGCCAGTGTACACCTTTTGGTTTGCTGTTCATTAGCAGGAACTAGGCCAGTAGACATGGTGTTCTGAAATTGGAACACTGCAAAATGGCACACATGTATGGCCCATAGTTGTCAAGCATCTGCAAAAAGGCTGAGGATAGGGAGGGGAGTCATCCAGAAACACAACAGTGAACTGAAGTATACATCCATAGCTCGCTAAGAATGGCTATATCTGAACTCACTCAAGGTCATGAACTGTGCCAGACATAACCTTGACTCCACAGCAATAGTTAAGGCACTGTGTGACCTCCAAGGGCTGTGCACATGAGCTGACCTTGCAATCCGGCAAAGTTGGGAGACATTTGTATGACAGAGCGACCAAATAATGGCAAGTGAAGATGGGCCATGCTAGTATAACCCTTCCAGGAATAGTGACTGCTGTAGTTCACTTAACAAGTGCTGTAACAAACCATCATGTTAAGGGTGTGCACACTTATGCAACCCACATATTGTATGCATCTCAGTCAGCATCTGCACAACTAACACATTTGTTTGGTACTGCATTTGATTGCATAGGTTATATGTCACATATCAGGTGTGTGTAATGTTAACATATGCAGTATCGTGGCCCCATTGCATATCAGGGAAGAGGTTGGCATGTCAATAAAGGTGTGTACACTCCTCATAGCCACAGTAAGTGTTGAAGGTTGTCAGTGTAATTGGATTTTATTGCTCATACATGCACTGCTGATGATGAGATCTGCAAATCAGAGGTCAGGCATCCACTATTGACATCTGTCCTCATATCATCCCAGGTATGTGTCAGACACAAAGGGACTGTGAGCAACACAGCAAACATAACTGCCACACATATACACATTCAGCAATGGTGTGTACACTCGTGAGGTATGTTGCATAGTACATGCCAGTGTGCTGAACAGGTGCACAGCAATACTGGGTACACGGGTGCAGGGGAAGGGGCATCACCTACTAACACAACTCATTCATCACAGAGAAGTATAATGTTGGTAACAGGGATTGAGTATAGCTGCAGTGCATGCTGTTGAGTGCCATATGTCATGCATGTTGACTGTTGGGTAATGAGAGGTCTGTGTAATATCTTTGTGCCACCTCACCTGTAAGTGTGTGTGTGTTTGTGTGTGTGTGTGTGTGTGTGTGTGTGTGTGTGTGTGTGTGTGTGTGTGTGTGTGTGTGTGTGTGTGTGTGTGTGTGTGTGTGTGTGTGTGTGTGTGTGTGTGTGTGTGTGTGTGTGTGTGTGTGTGTTCATAGGTTCATAGGGTCATAGGTTGGTACTAGACTATCGGCCCTAGGGCCTATACAAGCCTAGCCATAGCAATTCCCTGGCTATTTCTTCCCACACTATTTATTTCCCAGGACCCCTGTCTAGCAGGGTGACTGACGTGATCCCCGGGGTGAATTTCCTTTCTCCCATCCAATCATCAAGGTTCCTTTTGAAGAGGGTCAAAGAGGCACTCTGCTTGACATGTATGGGCAGTCTGTTCCACAGTCTAGGGAGTCTCTGGGTCAGGAACCTATCCCTCCAGTATGTTTTGGTTATTGTTATGACAAGGTTTAGATCCCAGGAGCGTGTGGCTCTGCGGGATTGGGATTTCTTTAAGCGTAGCATGTCCAACAGCTCTGGGTTTGACATGGCCTTGTATGTTAAGCAGAGATCGCCTCGGAGTAGACGATATGCGACAGAGTATAGCTGGAGTTTTTTAAGGTGGTCAGCATAGGGCATCTGCTTTAGGCCTGTGATTCTTTTAGTGAGATATTTCTGTGGCCTTTCCAGTTGTTGCAGATGTCTTGAGAGGTACATACCAAATAGGGCATTGTATTCTATAATGGGTCTAATGAGGGATGAGTACAGTGGGATAATGACCTCCTTTTTTCTGGATGAAAAGTCCTTAGTGATGAGATGTGCCACACAGAAGGATTTCCTGACTGTTGTGGCGATGTGGTTATTGAAGGTGAGACCACTGTCCACCTGTGTCCCTAAGTCCCTTATCACACTTTCGGTGTTTAGTGTACTGCCGCCTATGTGGTAATTCACTAGTACATGTTTTTTCTCAAAGGGGATAACTATACATTTCTTGGCATTGAGCTTGAGCACGTGGCTCTGGCACCAAGCATCTGTTTCTGTAAGGCCCTTTTGTAGAGTCATCATTTGGGGATTCAATAATGGCTCCCAGTTTGCAGTCATCTGCGAACTTTGTTAGCCAGAGTCTCTTAGTGTTGGCCTGTACTTCAGAGAAGTAGATGCCAAACAAGAGAGGTCCCAGGACTGAACCCTGAGGTACTCCACTTGTCACTTGTCTGGAGCTGGATTTGGAGTCAGCTACTTTTACAGTGTGGGTTCTGTCAGTAAGCCAGTTGGCAACCCATTGAGTGATGTAGGGATTAATGCTCAGCTTAGTAAGTTTATCTATGATTCCAGAGTGGGGGATGGTGTCAAAGGCCTAGGCAACATCCAGTTAGGCTGTGTAGACTGTCTTACCCTCGTCCACGGCTCTGGAGACTGATTCGAAGAAGTCAATCAGGTTCAAAAGACAAGATCGGCCTTTCACCAACTCAAACTGGGTGGGGTCCAGTGTTTTAAGGTTGCCAATGTCTTTGTTTATAAGTTCCATGATAATACGTTCCATGGCCTTGCAGATCAGGCTCGTCAGACTGATGGGGCAGTAGTTCGCGGGATCCAAGGTGGATCCCTCCTTGTTGTGTGGGATAACTGTAGCTGTGCACCACTCAGTGGGCATGAAGCCTGAGGCGAGGGTATGATTTGACCAGCGAGGTACCACATAGGCAGTTGTACAGGGGTGCTCATAGGAGGGCTGCTGACCATCATGCTCCTGGCAGAAGTGCCAGAGCAGGTGTCACCAGATGCATGTTTCAGGCTGTCATGGAGGCACAGGCATGTAAGGAAAATTATATCAGAGTCTGAGGCTCCAGAGAGCTACTCATTCTGCTGTACTTGACAACATCCGTGATCTTGCAGGTGCCCACTGTTACTTTGCAGAGGTCCTGGATAGACGGTGGGGTGAGATGGTGGGAATCCTCGCCAGTGCAATGTCTTTGTTAGAGCATATGGTGGGAGTAGGGTGACAGCCACGTGAACGTAGGTCAGCAACACCAGCAGGTGGAGGTCTACATGGACATGCAACAAATCACAGCCACTCCCATAGTGGCAGTACCAGCCCCAGCACTGTAGAGGGTGCTGTCCACATCACTACACAGCAGGCCATGTGCACATGGTCCTCGCTGATCCCAACAGGGACCCAGATTCAGAAAACATTTGTCATCATCAGGGGAGAGTACCATATCTGGGCTTGTACTTGGTAGTGCCTGTGGAACTCCTGGCAGGCACAGTTCTCATGTTCCTTGGCCGGAGATGGTGAACTGCATACCCTGCCAGGTACAGTCTGCAGCTGTCCAACAAACCCCTGTATAGGGCAGCCACATGGCAGAACTGTGTGCATACACACACACATGCACACACGCACACATGCACACACGCACACACACACACACACACACACACACACACACACACACACACACACACACATACACACACACACACAAACACACTCACATCACCAACACAGCTAGGGCACCTCCATACCTACATACACCACATCTGCACAGCCCAATTGATAACAAAACCCCGTAAAACACACACATGATGTCAACCAAACAGCTCAGCCTAGGTCTCTGGCAAACCCACAACACACCCTGTGCATATGATGATACCTGTGCCACATCCCTGTCATCCATACCATCAATGCAGGGACAGGCTAATATGGTTCTGATGCACAGGGTGAATGTACTAAGGTTTAGCAATGTAATGCTGTTTAACATGTTCTCAGCTGGAAGGTTTAATGCTTACATGTCAGGGTGTGTCGCTGTCCAGCCATGATGCATTATACCTGATATTAACACTCTGATTGTGGTCTCCATAATGTATTCAGTTTGTGTTGTAGGTGTCTATGTGTTAGCAGGATGTTGGTCTACTGTTGTATGGCACTGTGGTGAGTTGGTGACACATTGACTGTGTCATATCTTGGGTACAGCTGAACACAAGTAACAGGTCTGTATAACAGATACTGCATGTGCCACATGGCTGATAGGTCTGAGGGGTGTATACAGGTGAGTGCATGGTGGCTGATGTCAGCAGCCCTTCTACAGTGGACAATGGTAAGTGTACTGGGTGGCACACACCACATGTTTGTGTATAACACACACACACACACACACACACACACACACACACACACACACACACACACACACACACACACACACACACAGAGGCTTTGGTGTTGATGCAATATACAGAGAATACTATACACATGGATGTACTTAATTTTGCAGTGAACCCATTTTAGCCTACGTAATTCTACGAAGACAAAATAGGCAAAACATCACATCAGTAAATAATCAGTCTGCTAGTTTAATGTCATTGACGATGGTACTAACAGGGTATATGTCCCCTTCCCCAATGTAGTGCAATCCTGGAGCTAGTAAACATAGGTATGCTGGTGTGGGTGGCAGAGCCCTACACTTTGGAGGGTGTGGGGTGGCGTAGAACTGCACATAGTGTGATTGACTACTTAACCTGTTAACATAAACTGTACGGTATTACAGCAGACTAAGCGGGAGGATACACACAACAATAACCCCAATGAGGGTTGTTGTGCCCACAACATTCACACCCAACTATATATATCAACTCCAGTATTGCTGTACAGTGCGGAAGAGGGCATTTACACATCTACTACTAGTTTTGATGAAATTAATTTTCACAAAATGATTCCTTTGAAATGTTAGCATTTACCAGTCAGTTCTCAGACAGATGACCTCCTGGGACATGTATTTTCTGAAAACTGTAGTACATCCCTTCATATACACACACACTTATGTGGCAACCCTGAGAGTAGAACCCCTACCTAGGTACTTATTGCTACTAATGTGTTTGGCCTTAATTGCACACACCACACAGTTTTTAGGATGAGGTGTGTCCTGAGTTTCTTGTTAAGTGAAGAACATCACCAGGCCTTGTACAGTATGGTAATGGTGGATCTACTGGATATTAATGAACAATTCATAGTATGACATATTGTCATATACACACATTGACAAACACATAACAGTCATAGACACATCTGAAAGACCTGGGTTTATCAGAGCTAACTACCTTGTCAGTGAGTCTATTCTGTTACAGATAATG
>NC_056745.1:341682190-341732190 GCF_019279795.1 Protopterus annectens | reverse complement strand
AGTGGGGACTGCAATTCATGCACAGACCATCAGCTGATCATGAGCATTACTTACAAAACTCAAGCTGCTGCCTATGCAAACAGATGTACTTTTCCACATCCACCAGAGAGGGAGAGAGAGAGATAGATAGATAGAGAGAGAGAGAGAGAGAGAGAAAGTAAGTAAAGTAAGAAAGGAAGGGGGTAAGAGCCAAGTGTGTCTGTGCATGATCCATGGGTGGAGAGTGGTATCTGGGTATTATAACAGTTGTCTATATTGTTTACTAATCCATACTGTCACATAGTAATTGCACATGGCTGTACACATTTATGGCTGAGGATTGTCTACAACAATTTCTACAGTGTTTGCAAACTGTTGGCCTTGTAATGTGGACAATGGAACATATAGGTCCTGAATATAATGAAAAACACACACTGCAATGAATCCTGTCATTACACAATCACCCCAACACCCACACAGGACACTGATGACACACACTTACCAGTACTAAGTTTGAAATCCCTACCTGACTATGTATTGCTATTACAGTGTTACACAGTTATTGCATGCAAGATGGAGCTTACATGTTGGAGGGCTGTCCAAAGGTATCTTTAAAGGTGAGTGACATCAGCAACAGTGCTAAAGGAGGGATAAGGGAAGTGAAGTAAGTATGAATGTCCACAAAAGCAGGTATCAACGAAGACACACACACACTCATTATCACAGTTAGCAGGATGAGGATTAGAACTCCTACCTAACTCATTTGCTACACTATAGTATTACACAGTTATCGCAAGCACCACAGAGCTTATATGGGTGGTATATGGCCAAAGGGTTATTTCAAGGTGAATGACATCAGCAGGTGTGCTAAAGTAGGGCAATGGGAGGTGTAGAGATTGCGAATGGCTTCAAAATCATTAATATCCACACACACACACACACACACACACACACACACACATGCACACACACACACACACACACACACACACACACACACACACACACACTTGCTAGTACTGAGATGCATAGGTTCATTGCTTCACAGGTGTGTAGTAGGTAAATAGGCCTGAAGGCTGTACAAGGCTAGGCAAAGAGAATACCTTGACATCATGCCACATGAAATGGTCGCCAGTGTGGCTCAAGGGTGTAGTCCCTGGAGTGGTCCCCACAGATGGGTATTGTATTGACCATCCTCTCATCTGGGTTACTATTGTGGGTGGCCAGTAATGTGCACTGCTTCCCATGGATGTGATCTATATTCCATAACATGGACAGTATCTGGGTTGTGCACATGTCCCACACACATGTTCTTTGACATGTGAAAGTGTACTTGAGGTTTCTGGGGCATGTTGTGTGGACAGATTGTTATCTTCTGATGTAGCATTCCTGACCTCATTCAGTGAGACCTGGCTATGGAACTGAGGTTGTGCTTGCACCTACATTGACAGCATGATACAGTTATTCAGTGGAGTTAGTGGCATCTGTCCATACAGAGCATGTGTATAAGACCTCGTATTCCCTCTGTGGGTTACATTTGCAGACTCTACAGTTGTTGCATGTATCCAATGGGGAACATAGCAAAAGGACCAATGCAAGTATTTATTTGCCTACTGCAGGGATGGAACAGGATGCCATGTCCTTTTACTTGCTGGATAACAAACACTCAGTCAGGAGATGTAACAAATCACAGTACTTTCTGATGTCAGTGGCACTGTTGTGGTCAACAGGCATGTAGTTCACTACAATCGCACCATGGTTACTATCTGTGAGGCAATATGCAGGCTACTGCCAGTATAGTGGTTGTTGACTAGCCAAGTGTGTTTGTATATGAGACATGGGTAGAGAGTGTTCTCTGAGTAATAGAAGGGTTGCCTATATTGTTCACCAATCCATAATGTCACATGTAGGGCTATGATTGTCTACACCAGCCTTTTTGGTGTTTGACATCTGTTGTCCTTGTAAGGTGGACATTGTGCCATATACTAGGTCCTCAACATAATAATTTTGCAAAACCCACCCCATAATGCACCCTGTTATTACACAATCACAGCAACCTCCACACAGGATACTGATGACAGACACACACACACACACACACACACACACACACACACACACACACACACACACACACACACACACACACACACACACACACACACACACACACACACACACACTTACCAGTACTGAGATTCAACCCCCTACCTAGCTATGCATTGCTTCTACAGTGTATTGCATGTATCGCATGCACCACGGAGCTTATAGATTGGAAGCTGCCCCAAGGTACTTCTAAGGTGAGGAACATCACCAGCCATTGTAAACACTGGCATTGGGTGATGTAGTGGGTGAGAGATCCCAAAAATAATTTTACCCTAAACAGATATTTAAATTTGCCTGGGGTGAGGTTCAAACCTCTATCTAAATCTTTAAGGACCATTATCGTTACGCATTTACCACATGCACCACTGACCTGACATGGTTTAGGGTTGGCAACAGGTACTTCTATGGTGGATGATATCTGCAGGACTGCTAAAATCAGGCTTTGAGATGTGTACTAGGTGTAAATGGGGCCAAAATCTTTGAGGTACACACATACATATGTACACACACAAACATTTGCCACAGATGAGATGCACACCCATACCTGTGTAGTCACTGCTATTACATGGTTCCATATTTATGACACGCGCCATGGAGCTTACAGAGCTGGTCCTTGTCCAAAGGGGTATTTCAAGGTGACTGACATCAGCAGGCTTGCTGAAGTAGGGCAATGGGAGGTATAGTGACTGTGAATGACCTCAAAAGCATTAATCTCTACACACACACAGTTGCTATGCCTGGGATTAGAACTCCTACCTGACTAGTATGTTACACTATAGCATTACGCAGTTATCACATGCACCACGGAGCTTAGAGGGCTGGTTCTTGTTCACATGACTGACATCAGCAGGCTCGCTAAAGTAGGGAAATGGGAGGTGTAGTGACTGTGAATGGCCTCAAAATCATTAATCCCTACACACACACACACACACACACACACACACACACACACACACACACACACACACACACACACACAGAGTTTCACAGTTGTCATATCTGGGATTAGAACTCCTACCTAAGTAGTATGTCACACAATAGCATTATACAGTTATCACATGCACCATGGAGCTTATAAGGCTGTCCCATGTCCAAAAAGGTATTTCAATGTGACTGACATCAGCAGGCTTGCTAATGTAGGGCAATGGGAGGTGTAGTGATTGTGAATGGCCTCAAAATCATTAATCTCTAAACACACACACACACACACACACACACACACACACACACACACACACACACACACACACACACACAGAGTTTCACAGTTGTCATATCTGGGATTAGAACTCCTACCTAAGTAGTATGTTACACTATAGCATTATCCAGTTGCCACAAGCACCACGGAGCCTAAAAGGCTGAGAATTGGCCAGATGGTTATTTCAAGGTGACAAACAGCATGAGTGCTAACATGGGCAATGGGAAGTGCAGTGTGTGTGAATGGGCCATAAACCATTCCTCTGGAAAAGCACACACAACATTCAGTCACACACAACTTTACATTTGACTGGACTGGGTATACAAATGCTAGATAAATACTGATTTGTACTATCATGTTACACAGTTATCATAAGCCTCATAGACACTATAGGGCTGAGGGCTACCGAAAGCAAATGTCTATAGTGATTGACATCAGCACATCATGTGATTTTGGCCAGTTTGGATATGTGGTGGGTGGGACAGGCCTCATGATGACAATCTCTTTGTCACTGTCTGCCTCTCTCATCCCCACATCTGTATGTGTGTGTGTGTATGTGTGTGTGTGTGTGTGTGTGTGTGTGTGTGTGTGTGTGTGTGTGTGTTTGACCTAGTATAGTGTGTTGGCCTTGGATATGTGTGAGTATTCCTATCCAATGTCTGTGCAAAGCATGAATGGTGTGCAATGTGGTGTGTGTGCACTGACATCTGCAACTGACAGATATGTATAGTCCACTGTTGTTGCCAGACATGGGCGTCATTTCTCTAAGTGTAGGAGCATGCCCAGTATGACCTTCTGTATTTCGTTGTCAGACATGGGCTTCATTTCTCTAAGTGTAGGAGTATGCCCAGTATGACCTTCAGTATTGAGTGTGTGAATCCATTCCAGGTAGGTTGTACTCCAGTGCAGGATTTTGTATTCTACACCTATAGCTAGCAACCTGTTTCTGCAGGATATCTGTAGATAGGTTGACAATATGGAGTCACAATGGGCGAAAGACAGTGGGATACTCTAACTATTGTGTCTTTACTGCTTGTGTTATATGGTTAGTGTTAACAGAGATATTCAGATATATGTATTGTTTTACTCTGTTATGTATTATGTCATCAACTACTGACAGATATACTTATTTTCTCACAGTTATTTCCTGGGAAATACAAGATGAATGAAGCTGTGTCCAGTATTGTGGTCTGCAGCCTACATATTTTTGCACTCATGCCATTCTGGAGGGGTAGCTGCAGAAATTTGCTGATGGGTCTGTGTAAATGGTCCAGCACCTTGGTACTGTGGTGGCTGAGGATCCCCTGCTTGTACATCTATCAACATAACAGAATGGCCATATCCTGCTGTGGCCATACCTCTCAGCTGTAAAGATTCACCCAGGTTACCCAGAGGCAGGGCTCATATATCTGGTTAGTTCCCAATCACATTGTGGTTTACAAGCAGGTTTGCAGCCCTCCCATTACTGTGTTTGCAGGCAGGGGTAGTATGGGCACACATCAGAGTTTCAGACTTCACACAGTCCATGGCATCCATGCTTCTACACCCCCCACTCTATTATTCTATCCTGTTCTTAACATTATGAAAGAGATATCTGAGAAGTATCCCTATAGTTGTCCCTTCATCCTAGCGGTATTTAGGGGTTGGTCCACAATTCATGCAGTAGGACATGGTGGGCATGCTACTGGGATATGTCGACATGGCCTTGCATTTGTGTTCTGTGGACTGTGTTATGCTGTTAGTTGGCACCCCATGAGATAACATGCAATGGCAGTACGGGTGAGGCACAGGCCTTTGACAGAGGACTGTAGGGCATTTGGTAATGATGCAGGCCATCTCTGGCAGGCCAGTGCATTCTGTCACTCCTACAGTCCCAGGCTGCAAGCCACTGGATTTCCCTGGGGTGACAGGGTAAGTGTGTGAGGTATTAATGGCAATAGTTCCTGTCTATATTAATCCATTGTTCTGGATGCTGGCAGGGTCCTGCTTAGAGCTAGGGACACACCTGCATGGGATACCTCTTCAGCATGCTGCATTATGTGGGTATTCCCATACAGAAGGGGGGTCATACTGTACTCATTCTCAACAGCAGGGATATGACCTGTGATAAACCTGTAGCTGATGGTGGGGTGAGCTGAGTGCATGTGTGATATGGAAGCTTCTTGCAGCTCACTCACAGATATACCTGGGATATTCCCCTTATGCTGCCTTGTTGTATGGGGACATAGGCAGCCGCTCATTACTTTATAGCTGTGCCTTTTGTGGTCCGCCAGTGATTGGACAGACTACATCAGTATTCCATACTGCACAGACAACTAATGTGCTGTTAACCTGTATGTTCAATTCCAAAGGTGTGTGCAGTTGACAGTTACATTTTATGTACTCTGTCTATGGTATTTCCACCTGTGTACTGTGTGTATGTCTGGGCCCACATTCATGGCATGTCCATCTTTCGGATGTTGACAGATATTGACATCTGAACAGAGAGTATGGATGACTTCTGAATTGGGTCATGCTGGGATGCATTGTAGTTGGCACTGCAGTTGTCAGAACATGGCCCTGTCATCAACAGTACTGGCCATAGGCCACTAAGACACAACCGTCCATGCCTACATGCTGACCACTTCCACACAATATACAACACACAACAACCTAACACACAGACCTCTGCATATTGTACACATGCAACAATCTATCCTGTAAATTGGGCCAGCTCAGGTAATCTGTGCTTCACTGTTATTAAACCCACATGTACATGTTATTCCTTTTCTACATAGGATTGTGGGGGGGTCCCACCTGACAACTGTAAATATTTGCTATGATTGTCCTGGTATTTCAGGTACTCTGTTGGCTTCCATTTTGTTATGTATTCTGGCCTATCATGCAGACTAGAGGCATATCAGTAGAGTACAGATCTTAGGTTTTATTGATCTACATTTCAGTTTCAGACTTCTTACCCTTCATAACTAACACACAACTGCCTGACCTGTTGTAGTCTGTCTGTGTAGGTCTGGAGGGGGGCTGTTCTCCCTTGCCATCAATTTGAGGCCTTAGTACAGCCTTTCTTTATGGACATCTACACATATCCTGCTGGCTGAGGCTATTGTTGGGTATGTGAGCCTCACTAACATGCATGTGTGTGTCCTATGGACACACATTTTGGCCACCACATGCACTGCAGTGGGATTTGTCACCTTGTCTAGTACTGCCTACTTTGTTGACACCAGTATTTGTAATGGATTTCATGCTGCCCATATAGGTGTCCACTATCTGCTGCCATCCCATTCAGCCACCGATTCCCTTGCATTCTCACCATCCATACCATAGATACAACTAGCAGAACATACTACTCTATTCAACAATTGACAGGAAGAGTGACTCACCTTGTGGCTGTGTCAGTATTGAGGATGGTGCTGGAGGGCTGACTATGTTGGAAGCACATAGTACACTCCCTATACATGGTAAACACAGGTAGTGTCATGCTTGGCATCCCTTTTACTATATGTGTGAGTCAGAGAGAGGTGTCATTCCCTGGGTCTTTACCATGTCAGTGTATGTGCTATGCATTGCCTCTTTACCAAACCCTGGGCATACTGGGCATGCCTCCTTCTGCATACATGAGCAGGCTCAAGTTGTTCCTCCTCCAAGTCACTCTGTGCCTGTGCTGGCCTTGGCAATTGTGGGAGGCTGTGTGGCCCTGCCCCATGCTGTTCCTGCTGCAGCTGTTTCTGCAGGATCATATTGTGTAGCATGGCACATACAATGAAAATCTGTGTACATGTAACTGGAGAGTACTACAAGGCTCCACCAGATATGTCCAGGCACTGGAACCATGACTTGAGCATCAAAAACACATGCTCTATTATGATTCTGGTTTGTGCATGTGCCTCATTATGGAGTTCTTGTTCGGGTGTGTGTGCATTTCTAATTGGTGTCATAAGCCACATCTCCAGTGCGTAACCAGCATCCCCAACTAAGTGGTCATATGGGATGTCCCCACTAGCATATCTCTGGTACAGCTGTGTCATATTCCAGATGTGGGAGTTGTAATAGCTTCCAGTGCTGCCAGCACACACATTCATGATAATGCCCTGGGCATCGTACATGACCTGGCAGTTGATGGAGGGGAAGCCCTTTCGGTTTATGTAGACCCTACCCAGCTCACCAGGTGGTGCTTTGATGTGTATGTGCGTGCAGTCTATAGCACCCACTACCTCAGGGTATTCTGCTATTTGGTGGAAGAGACGCATATTGTTGGTCAACGCCTCACAGGTGTTGAGGAAATATATGTGCTCACCGGCATGTGCTGACATGGCATCCAGGAACTGGTGGAACACCCCGGATGCTGATGCCTGTGAGATCCCCATGATATCCCTAGTTGGCCTTTGGAAGGTACCTGTGGCTAGTATTCTTAAGCCTACACATACCTTGGTATCCACTGGGATGGGTTCCCCTTTGTTGGTTCTGTGTGTGAGGCATGGCCGGCACAGCTCAACAGTTTGCTGTAGGATGTCCCTGTCCACACTATAGCGCTCCACTATCTCCAGCTCATATAGCCCCTGGTAGAGTACCCTGGGTCTGTACTCCCTTCTCCTTCTCCTCACTGTGGGTTGGTCATCAGCATTCTCATCCTGTCAGCTATGCTAGTTCTCCTTGATTGCCTTCCTACTGCTATTTTCCCTTCCAGTTTAAGCCTGAGGCATGCCACACATACCCACTGCTCAGATGTGAACAAAGCTGCTATTTCCTGTGTTTTATTTTTTTTGGTTTAAAACCTAGTGTGCGACATGCACACCTGTTTAGGCAATGTAAACACTGCTAGGCAGACTCAGACACACCCCCTTCCTTAGCTGTGCTTAACTAAGGGCAAACACAGGCCACGGAGCTCCAATAAGCTTACAGCAAGCATGGCACTCCCCCTTATGAGGTCATCTACTTCTTATGCTTATACCATGGTGTTGCTGCACCTACACAGTTGGGTGCAAGCTAACACTGAGGGGACATCTGTGATTCAGTATCAGTGATTCGATTTTCACTCTTCTGTGTTCTTTGATCTCTGCAGACCTGTCACCAGTGTGGTCCCACAAGAATCAGTGCTGGGCCCTCTCTTGATTGGCATATGCTTCTTAGAAGTCCAGGCCAAAATGGAGGGGCTGTGGCTAACCAAGTTTGTGGACAACTGCAAATTAGGTGCTATCATTGAATCCCCTAGTTATGTCAACAAAAGGGGCTTACATAGACCAATGATTGGTGCTAAAGACATGGCCTTAAACTGAATGTTAAAAAATGCATCATCATTCTCTTCAGTAAAACAATGTCCCTGCTGATTATAAAATAAACAATAATACCTTAAGTACCAATTCAGTAGTGAGAGACCTGGGAACACAAGCTGACTGTGACCTCAGCTTTGACCACCATGTCTGGTCTATGGTGAGGAAGCCATTCTACTTCACTCACCTTATTAGCAAAGGCATTGTCTCAAGAGTAAAAGAGGTTATAACTCCCCTGTACTCGTTCCTCATCAGGCCTATTATTGGATATAATGCTCCCTTTGGTATGTACAATACCAGACACCTGCAGCAACTTGAGAGACAACTGTGACCTCAGCTTTGACCACCATGTCTGGTCTATGGTGAGGAAGCCATTCTACTTCACTCACCTTATTAGCAAAGGCATTGTCTCAAGAGTAAAAGAGGTTATAACTCCCCTGTACTCGTTCCTCATCAGGCCTATTATTGGATATAATGCTCCCTTTGGTATGTACAATACCAGACACCTGCAGCAACTTGAGAGACCTCAGAGATTACTAAGACATTTCAGGGTCTCCATCTTATGTCTTACATGAACAGACTGAAGTCGCTGTCACTGTACTCAGTAGCATATAGACTACCCAGAGGAAACATATTTCTGATTTACAGTGCTATCTCTGATGCAAATTTAATGGAAATTCTGCACATCTGTAAGTCAAATGGGACTAGGCTCACCCATTCCAGGGACCTCAATCTTGCCTGAGACATAAACAGGGCCTGCTGGAGAGACAGATACATCTCTCAAAGATCACCACTTCTCTGGAATAGGCTTCCAATCCATATCAAGCAGGGCACCTCCATGACCCTGTTTAAGCTCAAACTGGATGCCTGGATGGGAAACTGCAAATTTCTGCCGGGGAATTGCCCTGGTTCCTCTCCTGGATATGGGCAGTCCTTGCTAGGAAAACCCTGGGCATAGATGATATCTCCCATCTAGTATTATATTGAGATTTAAAGGCTAGGCTTGTAAAGACCCTTGGGTCAATAGCCTAGTAACATCCTATGAATCTATGAACCTATGTGGCTGTCTTATTTTGCCCTGTATTTTTTGTTATCACCAACATTCTTCATAGAACTCCTTCATGTTGTCATTCTTTCCCTACAAATCTCCTTCTTCCCTTTCTCCTTATCTCACTCTCCAGATCTGTTTAGTATGCAGATTTGTATAAAAATCAGTTTCCCTCATTCCTCCACCTTCAATTTTACCTGTCTTTTTCTCATCATTGTATTTGTGATTACTTTTTGCACTATGATGGCTATTGGCTTATGAATACATTACTATTACATTTTGTGCTTTTTTGATCACTGTTGTCTGGGTTGCCTCTCAGATGTTGCTGTTTTAGGTCTATCTATAATAAAAAGTGAAATTTGTAAGAATTCCATAAGTATGAACACACGTGAACTTCATAATATGGCTCATCCTTCCTCTGTCATACCCGAAACACAGAAAATGTTTCCAGTTGACTATTAGCAGTAAACTTCATGGAATACGCGTGACCCCAATATTTGAGATGTAAGCAACCTTTCCTTTCTCACAGCTGAAAGAAGAGTGACTATTTTTCTCTAAAGGATGCACACACACACACACACACACACACACACACACACACACACACACACACACACACACAGACACACACACACACACACACACACACACACACACACACACACACACACACACATGCATACATACATACACACAAACATTCACACACGTGCATACACACACACACACACACACACACACACACACACACACACACACACACGATGCCGGATGACACATGGTCCTGCTTCTAATGAATATTGTATAACTACGGTCTCTGCCTACCTTTCAGATTATAATGTAAGTAGTACTGCTTATTATACACCTGAAGGAGGTAAGATTATGTTTACATATAAACACTGTGACCACGTTTCCTGACTAGCCCTGCCAATCACATACACCTTCTGTTTACATATAAACACTGTGACCACGTTTCCTGACTAGCCCTGCCAATCACATACACCTTAAGCAGTAGGTGACCTTCAGCCTGCCTAGTCCTGATTTTTAAGAAGCAGATAACCCCTATCTGTGACAGATCTGAAGTAGAAGACATCCCTAATCTTCTTTAAACTTTGGAACAGTAAGGAGTAAAACTTTGTACTACACAGCTGAAATGATCTTGTTTATCTGTGAATATTCTAGTAACATGAGTGAATCTGGCTGTTTTACACATTTAAAACAACAGAGACCTAGCTTAAATGTATGAATACCCATCCTGATATTTTATTTATGTAGTTAGTTACTGCAATTTTTTAACTAGGTAAGTAGACTGGCTAGACGACCTTTTTCAGCTATGACCGAAACATTGTCTTATGAATTTTATAAAAGCCAGGGTTGGTTCATGTGTTGCAGCAGCTCCATTTTTTTCTAAAACATATTTTATTAATTTAATTTAAATAAAAATTAATAGGTTTTTATCTGTGAGTTGACAGGATGAAAGCATGGCAATTCATACATCGTAGCTCCTGCTGCAGATGTGCAATTCTGAGTGTCCTCTGAGGAAGCCACTAGCTGGTCCAAATACTTATTACCATATTGTCAATAAAGTGATTATGCCTCATGTCACCTTCTCCCCTCTCTGCATAAATAGAGCTTAGAAAAAGGGCAACCTGTACATTGCCATTTTGATTAGAGAATGAACTTTCTCCAGCAGGGTGTTAATGTACAGATAATGACTGCTGAAAAAAATAAATAGTCTGACACTTCATGGCAGCATATTAAGTTGTTGTGAGGCACAAAGAGTACAAAAAACATACAGCCACCATTTTACACTCGCTAAACAGGACTTTGTTGCTTAGCAATTGTAAAGTTTAAAGAAAAAGTAAAAAAGAAAGAAAGAAAAGTACGCATGTGTGTTTCTATCTGAGTGGGCGTGCTTGTGTGTATGTGTCTGCTTGTGTGTGAGAGACAGAGGGAAGTGGAGTGAGTGGTCACTGACACTGACAACATATAGTCCCATTATGAATGTTTTTCTTTAAATGAGATTAATGAAGCTCTAGCCTCATTGACTGAATTTACTTCACCAAGTAATGGGGGTGTGAGTGTTTCTATGCCCTGCATTTTTGGTGGGGGGATGTGGAAAAAGATTTGCTACGCCTTATATTCATTTTTTCATTCATTTACTCTCAGGGAGACATATGAGATGTGTTTCCTTAGCAGTGTGTGTGTGTGTGTGTGTGTGTGTGTGTGTGTGTGTGTGTGTGTGTGTGTGTGTGTGTATATGTGTCTGTGTGTGTGTGTCTGGGTGTTTGTGTGGGTATGTGGGTATTTGTAGGTATTTAATATTTACATAATTATATTTTGATGTAAAATACCTTACCAACATCAATTACAGATACTGCGTCAACTCTGAAACAATTGGTGGAGGAAATGGTTTGCATCAAATATATATTTAGGTCAAGATAAGCAGCATGTACAAAGTGACCATTGTCCACAGCTTCTGCAACCTTTTCAAAGAAGTTTACTAGGTTTAGGAGACAGGACCTTCTCTTCAGAAAACCAAACAGAGGAGGACTGAGAACTTTATTTCTGGAGCTGTTTAAGAATTATCTTACACACTACCAAAACAGAAAAAGAAAAACAATATTTTTTATAACTTCCATATAGTAATAGTAAAATGCCTTAATTAATCATTTAGAGTTCCTTCTGCTACATATGGAGGTTATATCAGCTTTGTATGTTTTTTCATCTTCTAGAATTATATTCTTAAACGGTTTTATAATTATGACACAGAATTCCCCTCTTACTCTAGACAGAGAAGATATTCTTTTAGGGGTGTTTTCTTTCTTTAGTTTTCATACATTACCATTACATAAAATTCATTTATGTAAGATTTAGTATGTTTGCATCATATGTACATTTGAGTGGGTAGATTTGTACAGTCATCACCAAGCTGTCCTGTGTTTAAAACTGGCAGGTATCATTGTGGTATGAGAGCTGAGCTCATTCAAATCACCTCATCTATCTAAAATTAAGTCTATTTCTGGAATTTGCTCTGGCATATTTATGTAAGAGGAAGACTGATGCTAGAAAACCACTCAGAAAGTGCAATAGCCAATGACCATTTTTTTTTTAATTATAATCATGTTCATATGAGACCAGAGCATAAAATAATCCCACCTCATTCTTAACAGTGTCACTAATTCAGTATTTCCCTGTAGCCTCCTTTCCCTTAATTTGACATTACCCTCTACTCTTGGTAATAATATGTTCCCTAAATTACTTTGCTATCACACACTTGAAGTAAGATGAGAACCCTGTCTGCTCATGAAATGTTCACGAGTTACCTTGGTTGTACAGGCCATGCTAGGCATGGGTGTGAGATTTATGCATAGGCCCCAGAAGGAGTCTTTTACATGAATTTTATTACAAGCCACTATTACAGAGCCAGTCATTCACATTCACACATCTAAGATGCGTGGGACCCCTCCCTTACTCTACATATACTTCATCTGCTGCCCACTACCCATAATTCTCATATTTCTCTGCATGGCTCTCTTTCAAATCTCTCTCTCTCTCTCTCTCTCTCTCTCTCTCTCTCTATGCTAGTCTGCACATTTTATGTGGGTGTTTGAGTGTATGCTTGGGAATGTTTTTATGTGTAAACATCCATGTCAGTGTACATACATGTAAATGTGTTTCTGTGGAAACACAACAACTTATCTAAAAAGAATTAGTTTGAGTGCTGATAGTGCATCACCGTTGAGATAAAAATGAATTTCAGTGAACCGTGGCTTTGTTGTTTTCCCTATTATTGTGTGTCCATGGAGTTAGTTTATATAAGTTGGGGCATGCGAGTGGTGTCCCCCATGAGGAGGGGTGCAAGGAGTAAGTCACTCTGCAAAAATCAAATTATTTTTTATTTGAGTGCCTTTTAGCATAATCACATCTAATTATCAGTACTCAGAATCATTATGAATCTGTTTCTGTGTATGCATGTACATAAGTGTATGTGTGCAAGTGTGTTTGCATGCATGTGGACACATTGTCTGGTCCCAGTCAGTACATCACAAATAAAATTGTGTCCTTAGTGTAGCACAGTAAGTATATTCATTTCCTTATTGTCCCTCACTCTGATATATTGCACACCATTGCAATGTTTTCTATCCAAAGGACACGGCTTCCCAACTCTACCATCTTTTTATAAGTTGATTTTTAATAATTACTTTAACTTTCACCAGCTGTAAACAGCACAGACCCCTAACATAATAATTCTATTGCTTCTCTTCTCCATGTAGACAATTTCATTTTCCTATGTACCACTGCTTCACCGTTGCTCAGAGTTTTATGCACAGGCTTCTCTTCAGAGCAAAGAAATGCAAATCAGTTGTTTATCTTAGGTTCATAGGTAAGTACTAGGCTAAGGGCCTAAGTAAGCCTAGCCAACAAAGTTCTCTGGCTTACGCCAACCCAAGAAAGTTAATTTCCTGTGCCCCTGTCGAGCAGAGCCACAGAAGTGATCCCCGGGGTGTATTTCCTATTTCCCATCCACTCATCAAGATTTTTCTTGAAGAGTGTTAATGAGGAACTTTGCTTGATATAGATGGGTAGCTTGATCCATTAATTCATTAGATCCAAAAATCAACATACCAGAGAATTTGAACAAGCTACAGGTGAAAAACTTTCATCTGGTTTCATGCCATTACCAATAATATTGATATCATAAGGACTTCAGAACTAATTTAACTGCATGTTTGCACATGTTTGTTTGTGGGCTAACAGGTGATTTCTGTTTAGCCAACCAGATTCTCTGTGGCATTTATCATTTCAAATTTTGCAGGAATTTTTCATTTTGCTTGGCCCAAAAGCCTACACAGCAACTGCAATATCTCAGGCACTTTATCTCCATCACCTCCAGCTTCCTCAACCGCTCTACCTTGTGCCACTGTTTTGTACACCTTAGTTTAAGTCCTGTATCAATCATTTGTTGCACATTGTGCCAGTTGGTTTGCATCTTGAGTTTTAATTTATGCTGAATGAAAAGTTATATTAAGCCACTGACTGAATATTCTGGCATCATTGTCAAGTTATATTGTAGCCCTGTAGGGGTCTGAATGGAGAGATGATGAAACCAACAAGAAAAGGAGAGTAGTATTTCTGGAATTTAAGTCATCTTCTAATCGTGGTGAGTACCTTTACGTGGTGGGTCCTGTTTTCAAAAAATCTTACCAAGGTGATACTGATAAATAGACTTTATCTTATATTGCATATACCGTGCAAAACAGTAGGTTAAAAAATAAAAAAGATAACTGGGTGCATAAGTCCCAAGGTAAAACAGTGCCCAACCTCGATGACACACCGGTGTCAAGACTGGAAAAAATGACAGTGTAGAATCCTCAGAAACATTCCCATAATGGCTCCCCTGGTTATAGAAGGAAGCAGTAGTCCAGAAAAATCACAAAAACTGATAGGGCAAAAAAGAGCCACAAAGATAATAGAGTAGACTTTTGAGGATAAAGAAGAACTTATATATTGTTACTATTATGCAAAAAGCTCAGTATTCCCAGGTAGATGATATTCAAAAGATTTAGAGTGAAATTATAGTAAAAAAATTACTTGCACAAGAAAAAAGCTTCAAATGTAGATCTCTGTTTATTAATATAACAGATCCAGGGAAAGCATTACATAAACAAAGAAAATTTGGGCTACCTGGAAAAAGAAGCAACAAAGGAAGTGAGAAAATATAAAGAATAAAACCCAGACATGTCTGAGAAATATAAAAGAAATGTGGACATGGGAAAGAAAAGAGATCTGATATGGTGCAATATTGATGTAAAGGAGGAAGCCAAAATAATCGATACAAAAACAATTCTGAAGATATTTGACGAGAAATACAGGGAAAGGCTCACAGATATGAAAACTTTCACAAAGCAGAAATGTAGAACTGAAGATTAGTAAGGCAGAAATAAAAGAAATAGAAACTGAAGTTATGGAATACCAGCGAAGTGAAGTGAAGGATTTAGTGTGGAAAGTCTAACACAGGTTACAATACAGCATGATGGAACGTGTCCCCAAAGTAAGGGGAAACAGGTGGAGTGAGAGACATCTGAAGAAGAAACATGGACATGGGAAAGAAAAAGAGACTGAATATGGTGCAACATTTATGCAAAGCTGAAAGCAAAACTAATCGATACAAAAATAGCAGCATCTAAGATATTTGAAGATAAATACAGGCAAGTCTTCCAGATATGGAAAATTTCACAACACAAAAAAAAATAAGAAAACAATGGGGGAAATAGAAAAGAGGATTAGTAAAAGAGAAGTTAAAAATAGAAACTGAAGTTATGGATTACCTGCAAAGTAAAGGATTTAGTGTAAAAAAATCCATCTCAGGTGCTATCAAAACATGAGGGAACAGTGAGTACCCAAATTAAGGAGAAACAGGTAGAAGAGGAAGCATCTGATCACTTGCCACATGATAATGGTCTGGAGCCTTCAGTGGTAAACCAGTACAAAGGTTCAGTTGGAGCTGCAAAGCAAGGCAAGGAACAGGAAACAATGCAACTTTGGCATAGACAATGTTGTGGATTGATGGGCCAATGAGTTCCCATATAAAGGAGCAATGGATAATGCAGAATAAAATTAAGAGGATATGTCAAAGGAAGACATTCTGGAGCTTTCCATTGAATGCTTGAAGAAAACTCACAACAAAGAAAGTACCCTTAATTTAGAAGAAAATGATCTAAGGGAAGAGTAGCTTGATTTAATAGAGATGGATAGACATATTAGGATTGAAAAAAAAAAATAAATTACAGAAAATAAATAAGCCCAAAATGTTAGAAGTCTGATAAAACAGTTGAACACAGTAATCAAAATACTAACAGAAATTCACTGTGCAGCTAAACTAATAACAGATAAAGTCTTAGCACAAAAATACTAAGCAATAAGGGAAGAAATAAAATGCCATTAGGAAGCACAGAATAGGGAAAACTATACAGCAATTAAGACAAGAAGTGTCACTGTTAGAATGATATAGAAGAAGGAAGAGATTAACAGAAATACATAGAATGGTGGACACCATAAAAGCAAAGCACAGTATCAGAAAAAAACAAGCTGTATCATACACTATTGAAAATGATAAACTAATGATATCAGCACAGGCAGAAAAACTTAGAAGATATATAGATAAATATAAAGGAAAAGTATAAAATAAAAAAATTCACATTAGACAGGAGGCCCCGTGGACTATGATGTTTGCAGATGACATTGTGATATGTAGTGAGAGTAGGGACCAGGTTGAGGAGACCCTGGAGAGGTGGAGATATGCTTTAGAGAGGAGAGGAATGAAGGTCAGCAGGGCTAAAACAGAATATATGTGTGTAAATGAGAGGGAGGGTAGAGGAATGGTGAGAATGCAGGGAGTAGAGTTGGTAAAGGAGGATGAGTTTAAGTACTTGAGATCAACAATTCAGAGTAATGGTGAGTGTGGAAGAGAGGTGAAGAAGAGAGTACAGGCAGGGTGAAATGGGTGGAGAAGAGTGTCAGGAGTGATTTGTGACAGACAGGTACCAATAAGAGTGAAAGGGAAGGTCTACAAGAGGGTATTAAGACAAGCTATGTTATATGGGTTGGAGACGGTGGCTTTGACAAAAAGTCAGGAGTCAGAGCAGGATGTGGCAGAGTTAAAGATGTTAAGATTTGCAATGGGTGTAACTAGGATGGACAGGATTAGGAATCAGTATATTAGAGGGTCAGCTCAGGTTGGACAGTTTGGAGACAAAGCAAGAGAGGCGAGATTGCGTTCGTTTGGACATGTGCTGAGGAGGGATGCTGGGTATATTAGAAAATGGATGCTAAGGATGGAGCTGCCAGGTAAGAGGAAAAGACGAAGGCCTAAGATAAGGTTTATGGATGTGGTGAGAGAGGACATGCAGGCGGTTGGTGTGAAAGAGCAGAGGACGGGAAGAAATGGAAATAGATGATCCGCTGTGGCGACCCCTAACAGGAACAGCTGATAGAAGATGATGATGACTGATGACTCAAAAACATTTTATAGAGAACAAGGAAACAAAGCAAAAGGAATAAATACATCAACAAAAAAGAAGAAATAGAGACATTTTGGAGAAATATTAATGAAGACCCTGTGCGACATAGCAAACATGCTGAATGGACAGAAAAATTAAAACACAAGTTTAAATGTACAGGATATGAGATGGTATGAAGTAAGAGGCAGAGAAATTGAAAGAAAATAAAGAAAAGTTCCTGAATGGAGACAGCAGGCCCAGACATAGTCTTTAACGTCTAGCTAAGTGTTAACATCTTTGCACAGAGATTTAGCCTTGAGTAAGAACTACTTATATGTGCATCCCAAACAGACACCAACCTGCTTAACAACAGCGCAAATAATATTGCTCCTTAAGAGAGAACCTGTAAACCATCCTACTAACTATAGTCCAATAACTAACCTTCCAATTATGTACCAACTATATACCGAAACTTCTTGCGGACATAGTTTATAGTCATTTAGAAGAAAACTCAATTAAGGCGATAGAATAAAAAGGGCAGTAAAAGGAAGTCATATGTAACAAAGAATCATTTTTGTTAAATAAAGCATAATGGAGAGTTGTATAACAGGAAATAATCTAATTATGGCATGGATAGATTACAAAAAGGCATTTGACAGCATCCCACATTCATGGATAAAGGAGTGCTTACAGATGTATAAAATACATCCTACATTGATGAACTACATTACAGTGACTATGAAACAGTGGCAAGCCACTTTGCAATTAAGCCATGGTAAAGAGCAAACTATTATTCCAGGGATAAAATTTCAAAGGAGGATATTACAGGCTGACTCTTTGTCGCTGCTGTTTTTTGTCTTATCCATAACCCATTAAGCTGTTTATTTAACAGATTATGTCTCGGTTATAATTTGGCTCCCTGAAAATAAACTCGGATAAAGATCTCTCACCCACTTGTTGTGGATGATATGAAACTGTACAGTTCATCAGATGAGGAGTTGAAAGCACAACTGCAAGTGGTTAACACTTTTTCAGATAATATAAGAATGACATTTGGGCTTGATAAATGTGCAAAAGCAAATTTTAAAGCAGAAAAGTTGTAGAACCAAAACAATCTAGTTCAGAAATGTGAAATAAATGACCTTGAGCAGGAAGGGGTGTATAAATATTTGGGAACTGATGAAGTATTGCCAATAAAACATGAACAAATGGGAGTAAAACTCAGTAAAGAATACTTCCGAAGACTAAAACTTATATTGAAAACAGCCTTCACATCTAAGAATAAAGTCCATGCTACAAATCAATTTGTTATTAACTTGCACTTTTGGTGTGATTGATTGTCCCCAAAAGGTATTGGATCATTTTGTCAGAAAAACAAGAAAAAATGTTCACGCTTATCAAATGATATATCAAAATCAACATTACATATTTTCCATAACAGAAAGATTCGGTGAACATGAAACAGTGCCCCAGCCCACCCCTATATGGGAGGTCATCACCCCACACCCCCCGGGTAATTATATATACCAACTCTGAGGTCGCACTAAATTGGGGAAGAGCAGGTTCTGTTAAAGGTAAGTTACTGGTAAGCTAGTAGTTGATCACATCCCCTTTATGTTGGCCAACTATGGCCATTCAGTGACTTTATTTTTGATGACATCCCTGTTTGTTAAAAGTGCTGTTCATTGACGATTGTTCGACTGAATGAAGTGAGTGGAAAAGTGTGTGCGAACTAGTAGTCAGTTATAGTCAGCGAGTGAGAGCACAGAGAAAAGGGTTATGAGAAAGAGATGAGAAGGACGTAGTTGAAGAGTAGGAAGAAGTGTTAAATTATGGTTTAGTCTAGGGGTGCAGGGAGAGAGAGAGACAGAGATTCTGCAGGCATAACTTTAGCATCTGTTGAAAATATTGGAGATGTTGTTCTATTTTTAGACAGAGAGGTATGGAGTTCCATATTTTGTTGACATTTGGTGACATTGAGAATAGACTGCCACCAACTGTATAGTTAGATTTAGTGATGTAGAGCAAAAGCTTTTGAGTTGAGTGAAGTGGTCTATTTGGTCTATATGGCTGGATTAGAGTTGACAGAGATGGACAGTTTGTAGATTTATAGATGAGGTTACGAGTAGTTGTAATTTGGGAGCAAGATAGTAACAAGATAGTAAGTGGGTTAAGTCAAGCCAGTTTAGTTCTTCAAATGTTAGGTATTGGTGGGATTTTTTTTGTGGATGAGTTACTGCAAACTTTGCTAGCTTCCTATAGCATTGCTTGAGCTTTGAGAGCTGAGAGACTTAAATTGGTGAAAACAGAGGTTGAGAAGAGAATGTTGGGAATAGTAGGGTACAGGAGAAGTGTTTTCTGGTTTGGTCAGAGTGAGGACAATTTTGACAATGTATAGGGAACCCAATTTCTGATCAGTTTTCTTTACTGTATGTTGCATGTGTCAGTCAGATTATAAACTGTTGTCAAGTAGATGCCAAGCAGTTTACCATACGGGATTATTTCAATTTTAGTGCTATTTGATGAGAGAATATCAAAGGAATCTTGGGGTAAAGAGAATACGTTTGCTTATTGGGGGTTAAGAGAAAGTTGTGAGTCAGTTAGTCAGGCTTCAATGGATGAGAAGGAATCTTGAGTGATTTGTTGAAAGTTGTTAAGGTTTTGAGTGCTAAGCATGAGGATGGAGTCATTGGTGTACTGAATTATTGTGGCTGATTTGGGGGCATCTGGAAGGTTATTAATGAAGTTGTTGAAAAGAATGGGACTAATAATGGACCCTTGGGGGATGTCTGTGGAATAATGGACCCTTGGGGATGTCTGTGGATAATGGAAGGAAAGGACAGAAGTCTTTGTTCCATTTTACAGCCTGTGATCTGTTAGCAAGATAGCTGTTAAAACATCCAGCAGAGGTTTCATCAAATCCTAGGTTATAGTTTTTGTAGGAGGATGGAGTGTGAGACTGTGTTGAAGGCTTTGGAAAATCTAGAAAGAGGGTAGATACTAGCCTTCCTTCATTCCTATGAGTATTTATAGTATTATACTGGTTTAGAAATTAAAGTGGTTTCACAACTTTCTGGGACAAAGGATAAATAAACTTAAGGAAGGGAGACAGTGGACTGCTGAAACAATCACTGTAGCCCAGATGGAAGGAGAGAGTATCAAGGAAGCTGCTGCTGTAGTCTAAGACAATTGACCACTAATAGTGGACAAAGTTCTTCGTTTTGTGCTGCTAAAATGTTGATAAACAATTTACATAAGAATATAACCCTCAGACAGATGTCCCAACTGCAAACTTCACTGTTGTATAAATTCTAGATCTATTTACTTGCAGGAACAGTTCTACAGAAAAATAAAAACATGCTTTTATTTTTTTTTACATAAAGAGGAGGATGAATGTACTGAGTTGATGGTAAATTGGGCACAAATACTGGCTCAGAGCTGAAAGACATTTAACAAGTGTCTGGGCAAGAAGAAATAAACTTAAGGAAGGGCAACAAAAGGTGACTTGCTTGAAGGCATACTCTGCCATTGAAGAGAGACAGGAGGAAACCAATAATAGGAGTCTCAAGTCTAGAGATTTGAAGGAAATATAAGACAAATAAATAGTTTTGGAGTAAGAACAGTAAAGAGTAAATTTCAGCATCTGTTAAAAAGCAGAGAGAGTAAAAGCTGTCCAGCAAAATGTCTGTGGAAGAGGATTACTGATTGTAAGGCTACTGATTACAGACCAGGGCACTGAAGCACTTGCAGAAAGAACTGGCTGCACAACAATTACTTAAAGCACAAGGCCACAAGTGGTAGGAAGTTTCTATCTAAAACAGATTTTGAGTGGATGGCACAGACTCAGACTATGTTTTGAGTGTGCCTACAGTGTATATGCTTTCCAGTAAACCTACTGTTGAAAGAATAAGAGATTTATTCAAGGTTCAATAGAAATCAATTAAATTAAATGCTATGGGATGAACTGTACAGTGCAGAAAATTGTCGACAGTAAACCCATTGAAAATTAAGTGGTTTTCTAAATAAATACATAAATGTATTTATGAAATCACAAACTAGCCCCATCTCCTTTTATCCTCAGCTGCCATTCCTTTAACAATTGTGAACATCAGGACTGTAATCTTTTACTTTCCTTAGGCTCTGTGAATACAACCTCTCCCATTTCCAGTCATAATTGTTCCTCTTTCTATCTGTTTCATCTCATTTATGTAGGTGTATAATATTATTAAGATATGATCTCCAGATATATGCTCAGGAAAATTATCTGCAAATCCCGTGGTCTGATTTTTGAGGTGACAACTAGCAAGAGTTAGCTTTAGTACTGTCCTTCACACAGCCACTTTCATGATTCAGTCCAGTGATACTTTCCACAACACTATCTGCATTTTCCACTGGATGACTAAAAGTCAAAAAGAGAGGAATCAACTCACACTAGCTGGTGCATCTGGGCTTCATAGTCTGAAGGAGAGTTATAATTTATTAACTCCACTCCTTTTCATTACTTTGTACTTCCTTACTGACACAAAGGTCATCTGCATCTGCATGCTGGTTCAACCACGTTGTCTTATGCTTTTGAATAGTAGCAAAGATCTAATTAAATAACTCAGTACATCTAAATCATTTTTTTGCATCTGCTGTCAGGTAAGGCCTCTCTGGCTAATGCATAAAATGATGTACTTGGCCTGGCCATGCACACACACACACACACACACACACACACACACACACACACACACACACACACACACACCCACACATACACTCACACACACATATTCACACACACCACCACCACCACCTCCACTATCACTAATATCCCCATGTTCTAGAAACAAGAATACCAAAAAGGTCATATTGCAGACTATTTGTCCAAAAAGTGGAGAGACTTTCTTACCACTTCTACCTTGGCTTTTCCGTACAGCCAATTTACTGAGCCAAACACATAATTAAGAATAGAAACCCGTTTCCATTTTCATTCATTAGTATTCCATGTGCCATTGTATAAAGTAATTCACCAGAATGATTTTTTGCTACATCATCCAAGTCTCCCTGATGTATCCATAAGGTTGGATAATATGAATCTCCATGATCTGCTCTTCCTTGTATCACAATACTCATCACAAAGATATCACCACATGGTACTTAAACTGCCCTATTCATCTACTCCTTAAAAACAAAGTGAGACTGACCACATAGTAATTTTATAAGTCTCTTTCACCTCTACTATTATGAAAGGAAGCTACATTTCTTACCGTTAATTTCCCACACCCCTATCCAAACAAATAGGCACTGATAAGAGTGGCCTAAGATCCTGGCCATTCTTTAGTACATAGATATAACACATGTAAAAGTAGTGCCTTTTTACTATTTGTATTATCTTTTCCATTGTGACTTACTACTGACTACCCAGCCTGTTAGTGCAATTGCCATGCACTTTTTATAACAGATTTCTTTATCATAATATCTACTTTTCCATCTTTTATAAAGACTGAGTAGAAAAAGTGGTTTGTTGGATCTACATTACCTATTGCAATCTTTAGGTTCCATATAAAGACACTAAGTTAGTTACTTTGTATCTACATTTCTTTCTTTTATTTAAATATCTGAAGACTGTATTGTATTACACTTTCTAGATATTTTCTGTTACTTCACACAGTTTTGCTTTCTTTACATCTTAATTGCTCCTCCTAACTCCCTGGCTACTTTTTCATACTCTGTATTTTCCATGCCTTTCCTTATTACCCTGTTATTTACCCTGTTACCCTCCCTTATGCATCTACCTCTCTTCTCATAAATGTCCTTTGCATCTTTTTCAGCTACAGTGGCATCTTCCTATTTCACCTCTTCTTCCTTACACCCTCTTTGATATCATCTATAGATTCCTTTATTAGCCCCATTGACTGTCTAACTGCTAACCTCCCTTTAATTTGTCTGACATTTTGTCTTCCATTTTTTTAGTACCTTATGTGTCATGTCTGGTACTTTCCTGTATCTCTTATGATATGAGACCAAACCAAGGTATGGCCATATTTTCCTAAAGTTTTCTATACCCTTTACCTGCTACATCACAACAGAATGTGCTAAAAGTAAGTCTGTCATGATAATAATAATAATTACATTATTATTGGTATGCACTTGAGAAGCAAACTAGTGATTTTATTGGTTAACTTCTCTCAATGATATCTAAACCATGATCATGTATCAATATTTTGTATTAAAATGCAATGTTTGTAAGTGTTGATTTGCAGTGTACCATGCCTTTTATCTTTTGTACAGTTGCATGAAGTCCATAGTATAACAGCCAACCCATCTACCCAACTAATTATTCAATCACATAATCAATCAATAAAATACAAACAGAGAGGTAATGGGTTCAACAAATATCAGAACTATAACTTCAGTAGGTCTGAAGTTCACATAATACACCATTATTCAGGATTCATGTTACAGATCTATCTCAGGAATCTATGCTGAGAGCATGAATTATTTTATCTGAAACTATACTTTTCTGACTGCTCTAACCCTGGATACCCATTTAATGGCTCAGGAAGCTAAAGGCCTTATTCTCCCTACCTGCCAGCTATACAAACCTTGCTCAGATATAACCTTAGACAGCTATTGTCACCCAGATTATCCCCATGATATATAATACAGCAGTCTATGCCACATACCCTGCAGTTTCTAACTCTGAGGATATCATACTGTTAGTAGAAGGCATAAATATTGCATGATATAGATTCTTTAACCACATCTCCCTTGTTGCCAGTCTGACATTTCTAGTTTGGTCTCCTTATTGCATTACTCTATTTGGCCTAAACATCAAGCATAAACCATGAACTATATCTTGGCATCAGATATTTTTGGTACTGCCTCTAGTGCCATGCCTGCTGGATAAAACCGGGCTCTTGCCTACTGAGATTTTTAATGTTTATGTGTTTTAATATATTTTTAAATTAAAATACTGTCTTAGGTGCACATGGTGCTGCAAATCACAGCATAACAATGGTAGGAAGTATCTTAAGGCTGAAATGCCAAGGCTGCCCAAAGCTGCAGTGATGTCAATAATACCAGTGTGGATGTTGCTGATGTTACCTGCAAAGGAATCAGGGTTAAAAAATGGTAAAGTCAAATGCCAGTTTCACGACTCACAGGATAATCACTGCTGGGTTCAAAGCAAAACAGGAAAGATGGTTTTTATAGCAACCTTCCGTAAGTAGTTGATTGAGACTCTCTTATTCACAGTTGGGACATTGAGTATGAAAACTGTACTCTGAGTGATACAACATGATGAAAATATAGATGGGATGCTAATAGAAGAACTTGATGTCCATGTGAAGATGCAAGAGAAATTAATGTCACTTCTTGACATAAGGTTTGAAAAACATAAGGAGAGTAAGGTGAAAGCAGCCAATATGAATTTCTTTGTTGAGGTGTCTGCAGGTTATGCATATTATGCTCAAGAGGTGGGTTTATGTTATATAAGGGAGCATGTTCTTTTCTGCCCCAACAGATATTTTGGTACAAATTTTTGCAAATACAAGGATTTGCTGTGTCTAGCATATGATCGAGAACTCAGATTTATGATTCTCATGAAAATGAAATTCCATTTTCATGAGATGAAATCCAGGAATTATACTTATGTTTTTTAAGTGAAATTTTCTGTCATTATTGTGATTTCGTTATAATTCTCTGGTGCCTCTACATACATGCAACATTAAAACAGATTTTTGTACAGAACACTAACGTAAGCTGACACTATTATAAGTAATAAATATGAGAAAGAAAACAGGTTGCCATGGATGGTGCTCTTGTCTAAGATGCCAAATTCCATGAAAATCCTGGATTTTTCCACACTCAGGCAGTCCAAATTTGGGATTTACTAGTATTTTTCCAAGGAAAATGGAGCACCATTGTTCCTGGATATGAACCATTATACATATTAGGAAGGAAATAACATAAGATGCTGCCTTTGGGAAAAAAGAAAAAGAAATTAAATGTTTATTGACATCTGAAACATAATGAGACTTAATCACACTAAAAATGCTTTACATTTTAGTTAATGGTGACTAGAAGGAAAACTGTGCATTTTTCCAGGGCTGAAAATGTTTTACCAGTTGAAATAAGGGACAATTGTAGAATGATTTGAAATTATACTACTGGTTTTAACAACATTAATGAGAACAGTGTAGAATTTAGGACTGGAGATGGAAGGAACAGCGGACAAATATGCCTAAAAGAAGAGAAGGAAAATATATAGCAGTTTGAAAATATTATGTTATCCCAGGAAACTTTTGTTAGATACGAGGTAGACCTATTATATGTTTTCTCTGTACTACTAAAGGTAATATTAGAATTTAGTGCAACAACAAGAAATGGCCAGTGTGATGAAAAAGGGTGCATGAGAAGGGAGTGCATATCTACTTCAGCCAGGTATGGTTGAAAGGGCCACTTCTGGCTTGACTTATCGGTTTAAAAATGTATTTGACAGAAGGTGAACAGGCTGAAAAAGAAAGGCGCTAAGACAAATAGGCTGATAGGAATATAGTAATGAGATGCAGCAGGAAGAAAGTGATTTAGTGGACTAAGCAGTAAAGTTTTAGAGCAGGATGTGAAGCAAGAAAATATGTTCTATGTGTAGCAAAAAATGATAATTCAGAATCAGAAGGAGGTGTGCAGTGAATGTTATAAATAAGCACAAAAATCTTTGTTTTTTTTTAATACGAATAGCTATTAAATGTTAAATAAATTCTACATGAAATTCATAAAATTAGTGCCCCATGGTACAGAGCTGGTATGCATAAATAAAATGCATACCAAATCTAAGGATGATTTAGGAACATTCAGTATTTAGGATTCAGTATGCAATTCTGCCACATTGATTAGCCACAAAACGCCGGGCATTATGCTTCAATGCTTCCGTATAGTCCTCACTTCATAGACATAGAGACAACTGCAAATGGCCTGGTTTCATTCAAATAAATTATGGGACCACAACTGTATGCCAGAATAAAATAAGAATTATAAATATAAAAGGCTGATGATGACAATCAAAGCTACCCTTCTCTTTTTATTTAGTACTGTCCCAGCATACTTTTAAAAATAAGCTTACAGAACATTTAATCTCTTTGGCAATATCAAGCATCAGAGACATACCGGAAATGTGAATGACAAAGACATACAGAAAATGAACATGACTGATGATATAGAATCAGTAAGTACAACCTGTCAAAAATGGATAAAAAGAACAAATATTAATAATTTGAAGTGGTTACATACACTGCCTGCAGTACTGTGTCTACTGCAAGATATAAAATGGTAAAATATCAACATTTTAAATATAAAATGCAAGCAGAACGAAACACAGTCTGCAACAAGGTCACCTGAATAGTTCTAATAATTCTCAGGGAATCCTAGGTAGTAAACAAAAGCTTTTAAGAGCATTCAAACAAACTAAATCCTGATATTCATACTAGTGACTTAATATGAACTAGAGGAATTCAATACGGGGTGAAAGAAAAATAACTGAGAGCAGCTGAAGTAGTGCTCATCATATGAACATTAAGTATGCCCTGATTCAGAATCATTGCTCATTTAAACAAACAGAAACTTTTAGAAATGTTAACAGATGGAGGGCTGAACTATAAAATATAAAGGGGGCAATTTCTGAGAGGTCATTTATATGCACTGGTTGCATTTGTATCAGCTAGACCAGCAATGGCCTCTGTTTCTTTACTGTTTAATTTCTCCAAATCTTTTGGGTTTCTGATACCATGATGGAAATGGACAAAATTCCTAAATCAGGGTATAAATAAAGTTCAAGAAATTAGTATTGTTTCAATCTTTGATGTTAGCCAAAAGTGCTATTTGTAGCATGTGCAGTGTACCCAAAACTGACATGTAACTGTAGCATATCTAAATATGACTGTAAATTCTTTTTTTATTAGACCCGTTGCTCCTATTACTATTGGAACTGTCCAGGTATCTTTCTTCCACATTGCTCTCATTTCTGCCTGCAAATCTTGATATTTTATGACTTTCCATCTCTCTGTACATGAGACACTGTAATCACTAGGTGTAGTAGTTTTTATGATAAATGCTACTTTTGTCTTTTTTCATGAGCTACAATATCTGGTTTTCTCACATCTATTTGTTGAATTGTTGGTAATGGTAAGGGTCTATAATGTTTTGTGGTTCATGTTTCCAATGCTTCTCAGCTACTTCTGAATTACAATGTTTGCACAATCTCCACTGCAACAATCTTGCCACATTTTGTGCCTTTCAGTGTACAGGCCTACTGCCATGAGTGTATCACAGCCCGCTAAAAAGGAATGCAACTCTTTCCAATTCTTTATTACAGAACCTACCTTTGTGTGTTTCTCCCACATTTTCTAATGACTTTGCAAACCAGTGTGCATGTAGTCCACTATCATGTGATGCCATTATTAACTTTTTATCCTTTGGTTTCAGCTCACCTCTCCTTAACCATTTGTGTATCAAAAAGTGATCAACATGAGGTCGTTCCAGCAGATCTCTATACTTGCCAATATATTTATGGCTTTTTCACATTTCTTTCTTTCTCATCTGATCCTTCGCCTTATATTCTTTTTTTTGTTTGTTTTTGGCACATTCATTTACTGTCTAATGTTTGTCTACTTCTGGCTTGATTTTCATTCCAGCTTGCCACCTGACTGTTTCTGCTAAACTAAGCAGAGAGGTCATCTTAGACTTTCTCTCCTCATGTTGTAAATCTTTCACTATGTTTGGATCTGATGAAGTCACAGTTCCACGGCTGAAGATCTCTACATGTAATCAGTTTTGGGGAGACCCATACCTCCTTCCAAGCACTGAATATATAATCTGGGTATACACTGATTTTTATATATCATTTGATAAGCATAAAGCATTTTTCTTGTTTTTCTGTCAAACTAATCCAATACTTTTTGGGACCAGTCAATCATACCAAAATTATAAGTTAAAACAGGAAGATGAATTTAGTTTATAGTTTTGACTTTATTCCTAGATGCCAAGGGTGTTTTCGATATTAGTTGTAGTCTTCTGAAATATTCCTTACTGAGTTTTATTTGCATTTCTTCATGTTTTATTGCTGATATATCATCAATTACCAAATACTTATATAGTTCTTGATTCTCAAGTTCCTTTATATCACATTCCTACCCTAGATTGATATTTTCTTAGTAATGCAACTTTTCTGCTTTAAACATTGCTTTTGCACTTTTATCAAGACCAAATTTCATTCTTATATCATTTGAGAAAGTTTTACCACTTGCAGTCATCAGTTGAACTGTACAGTTTTACGTCATCCACAAAAAGTATATAAGAAATCTTTAAGCAAGTTTGGAAACAAATTGTAACCTAGACCTAATCTGTTTAGTAAACAATTTAATAGATTAAGGGCAAGACAAAACCACAGTAGTGACAAAGAATCACCCTTTGAAATTTTATCCCTGGGATGATAATTTGCCCCTTATAGTGGTTTAACTGCAAAGTGGTTTGCTGCTGTTTTATGGTCACTCTTATGTAACTGATCAATATACGATGCATCATATACATCTGTAAGCACTCCATTATCAAGAATGCTGTTAAATACTTTTTTTTTAATCTATCCATGCCATACTTAGATTCACCCCTTTTTCACAACTCACCATTATGGCTTTATTTAGTAGAACATGATCCTTTGTTCCATATGACTTTCTTTTGCTAACCTTTTGTTTTATTGCCATGACTGAGTTTTCTTCTGACTGTAAACTCTCTGCATTAACTCCAGTTTATAGTCTGTACATTGTCAGAAGGCAGTTTATTGGTCTATAGTTTTTTTTAAAATGACTTACAGGTTTCCAGTAAGTCTTTTGAGTTTCAAATACTATGATGGGAATGGACTCCACTGCAAAGACAGAGTATGATTAAAGTGCACGAAATTATTATCATTTCAGTCTTTAATGTTAGGCAAAACTGCTCTTCGCAGCACTCACAATGTGCCCAGAACTGACTCCTTCTGCAATTCATACAGTTACATGTATTGGTAGTATGTCTAAATATGACTGTAAGTTTCTTTCACCAAATTTTTATATTTGTTCTCAAGGCGTATGCCTGGGTGAAATCCCCAATATAGGTTTAGGGATTTTGTACAGAATTTTTTGCACAATTGCTGGAGTTCAAAACTATGCATTTCCCTGATATTGTGTGATCTAACATCATGATGTTCCTAGGTATTACCATCCTAAGCTGTTTAGCACTGAACACTTCATTCACATATTACGCCATCTCCGTGCCTCCGTAAATGTAGAGAAATTTCCATTCTAACATTTCAGTCTTCTATCTCTGATACTACCAACAAGTGAGACACTATATGCTAATTATATGTTTCATGTGGGGGTAATATGTGCCTTTGTGTGGACTGCTAGGACTTTTATTAATTTGCAGCACAGATTGGTAAGGCACTCATGTGACCAGTCTAAAATTTCTCAGTTGATTGGTTCATAGACAATCAAATTTTAAGTTAATGAGATGTTGCCCTTGTGGAAATGCATATGACTAAGAACTGCATACAACATAATACCTCTGCACATCTGCAGAGGATGAATTGTCATGACTGTGAATCTCAAGCTGTGACTAAAATTATTGATAATGCCCCTGTTAGCCTCAGGGGGTTATGTCTTCTATCTGTTTGTTCCTTTGCTACAAACATGTTGCTGAGGGAGCCGCTCTCATCTTTTGGCACATAGAAACTTAGTTGATTTAAAGCAATGACATTTCCCCTGCCCATGCAGTACATTCATACATAGTCAGTACAGAGTATTTCAGTTTGATTTCATATAAAAAATACTTGTGCTTGTAGTCATTTTGAAACAATCAAGGACACATCTTGTAGGCTCTAGGACTATTTACATTCTATGTAATCCTTGTCTGACTGATCTGAGGATTACTACAACTAAACTACTGTTGTCTTATAGTAGCTCATTAAGCCCCTAAGGGGTTGACTGTGTGCTTATGAGGAAAACTGGATCCAGCAAAAATGTTCAATAATAAAAGTGAGCTAGCAGGCTTGCTTGCATTCCAAGCCACATTATTATCTGTGTGCATGGTCCAATGTTATTCTTTTATTTGTCCAACTGACTAATTTGATAGATAGATAGATAGATAGATAGATAGATAGATAGATAGATAGATAGATAGATAGATAGTTTACCCTTTTTTTCTATTTGCAGTATCAGTGGCCAGTAGATAGCAAACTCACCTTTAGGGCTGTAAGACCACAAGAATGTGGGTTCTAGTCCCACACCAGGCTATTTGATTGCTGATGTGGCAGTGCAGCATTAGAGGAGGTACTGCACTTATTTATTTATTTGTCTTTATTGACTGGGAAAAAGCCAACTGGGTAAAACCCATTTTCAGCAGAGTCTAGAGGAGAAAAGCTCCACATTTAAGTTGCACATGTTGTTGTGTCTTTCAGCTTTTCCCGGTTAGGGGTCACCACAGTGGAACTCCGGTCCGCTAATGATTGGCAGTTGATTGTTACATGCCAAGTTGCCAGCCCTGACACACAACCTTCAATGAAGGTACGCCCATTCACACATGTCTCCATGCAGAAGATGCTCTAACTGAGAATCGAACCGGACAGCGTCTTACTGTGAGGCAACAACGCTACCGCAGCACCACCACTAAGGATAATGTATATTTATAATTGCAGGGTAAAAACATCTATACATGAGCTTATTTACATGTTTTTTAAATATTTTTAAATACTTTTAAATATTTCTTACATGAACTTTGTATTTTAAGCCACAAAAAAGTGATACCTTCACATATATTGGTTATTTATTAAATAGAGAAATAGCATACAATAACAATTAATATATTTATAGCATGGCTGAAGGGAAACAATCAAACTGGTGTGATTTTGAGTTTAGTAGTAATTTACAGAGAGACAAGCATATACCTTAAAAAATATAAAAGAGATACGAAAGAAGTTACCGAAATGAGCAGGAATATAGATGGACAGAGGAGGGATTGGAGTTAGTGGTAGGGTGTGAGAGAAGGAGGAATAGTAAGACTTTAGGAAATAAGTGCAGTATGAGGTGAAGTGGTAAGGTACAAAAAAATTGGGAAGCAAAGTGGCTGCAAGAGTTGGGGAAAAGTAATTTGAGTAAAGCTAGCCTGGGGAGCAAGAAGAACAGAGCCATCTCTGGCATAGCTGCCATTTAAGCAAAGTTTTGAAACTATTTAAGTTTTCTATCTGTTTTAACTGTGGGGGGGATTTCATTCCAGAGTTTTGACACATAATGGGAGTACAAGAGAGAGAGAGTCTCCAGCAGTGCTGAATGTCTTACTAATACATAGTAAGAATTTATTTCTATAGCGAAGGTCTCTAGTGGGTGAATAGTACAGCAGAGTATTTTGTAATGCTGGGAATTTTTCTGGAAAGTACAGTAGGTTGCGGACATGACTAGTTGTGAGTATGTCATCTGATTTGGGAGTTCAAACTGGTTTATTTGTTTTAATGCCAGGCAGTGGTGTGTTTTTATAAGGTTGGTTGCAAATGTAGCTAGTTTGTAGTAGCAGGAGGCTCATTTAGTTTTACATGTAATGCTGACGTTTGAAATAACAGGGAAGTTATATAACAGAGAAGGAATTAGATATGTCGCTGCTAAGTTAATCCAGCTTGATCTGTTAGGTAGTGTTTGCCCCTAAATACTGAGCCATGATTTTGTTTTCTTAATGGAATGAAGCATGTGGTGATCAAATGTGAGATTGTCGTCTGTTATAACTCTGATTAGTTTGTTTGTCTTGAGGTAATATGAAATATGTGTTTCTGGTTAAGGTGTTGTTTTGGAGTAAATAGCATAAGTTTGTCTTTTTTTTGGCTTTAAGAAGCAAGTTACAATTTTCTAGCCATATTTCAATGTCAGTTAAAGATATTCAAATTATTTCCTGTAATTTTTTTATAGATGGGACAGAGCAGATAAGGGTTGAATCATTGGCATATTGTGTGAGAGTGGCAAGTGTTATAGCAGTATGAAGTTTATTTATGTAAATATTAAACAGAAGTGGGCTGAGTACTGACCCTTGGGGAACACCAACAGAGATTGGTTGAAATGTTAAAATGTTTTGTTGCCATTTAGTTGCCTGCTGATGATTGAATAAATAACTGTGAAACCAGGAGATGGAGGGTAAGTGAGACCTAGTGCTGCAAGTTCAGAGATGAGGTTTTGCTGGGACACTGTCGCAAATGCTTTGGAAAGGTCAAAAAGAAGTGAAGAAACAACGTTGCCCTCAGTTTTGTATTGGTTTACTATGCTGGTGAAGCTGAGGATGGCAGTAATAGTACTGTGGTTGGGCCTGAAACCATGCTGTGTGTTGGAGAGGAGGTTGTGTTTGGTTATATGTTTCATAAGCTGAGAGTGAACATATTTCTTGAGGATTTTAGAGAGAGGTGATAGGAGAACAGTAGGTCTACAGTTATTTAACTCTGTTAAAGTTCCTCCTTTGTGAAAGGGTATAATAATGGATTTTTTCCAGATGGATGGGACATAGTTTCAGTTACTGACCAGATGATCGGAATGGAAGCACAGAAGACTAGTATAGTTTTCAGTTACTGACCAGATGATCGGAATGGAAGCAGGGAAGACTAGTATAGTTTTCAGTTACTGACCAGATGATCGGAATGGAAGCACGGAAGACTAGTATAGTTTTCAGTTACTGACCAGATGATCGGAATGGAAGCACGGAAGACTAGTATAGTTTTCAGTTACTGACCAGATGATCGGAATGGAAGCAGGGAAGACTAGTATTTCTGCACGCATTTTGAGGAACTCACTTGGAAGGCAATCAGCAGCTGAGGTTGTTGCTTTTAATTTGGTTAGTAAATGTTTATGGTTGATGTTGATTTGGGCTGAAAACTAAAAGACAATGTGTTGCTTTTGAGAACAGATGGAAGTTGTAGGGGTGAAGCAAGGTGGTCATTGATTAGTGATAGAACTGACTGGATAAAATGAGTGTTGAACTGAATGGTAATGAACTCTTTGTTGTCTGAAGTAGAAGGAGAGGGCATAGTGGTATGGCCAGGTCGTAATAGTTTATTTAGCGAAGACCAAAAAAGCTTGGGGTTGTTTTGGTGCTTTTTTGGAAATTACTGTAGTATGATTTCTTGTCAGATTTAACAAGGATCTTGGTAAGGTTTGGCAATGACAGAACCAGGCGTCCTTTTGGAATGCTGTCTTAAAAGTACATTTTAATGCTATTTACTGCCACTTTCTCAGAATTAGCTAAAATCGTGCAGTGTAAGTGTCATGTCATACTCATTATACAGACCCAGTACCATTGACTAAAATATGTTATAGGATTGTTGTGACGTGGATGGAAATATTCCATTTACTAGTGGAAGTATCATCTACTGACCAAGCCTTCCATCTATAGTATATAGTTGACAAAACTCAGGTGCATTGATAGGGAATGTTCCATCTACTAAAATGAATGGTGTACATGTCAAGCTTGCTAAGTTATGGACAATAAAGATGAGACAAAAGATAAAAACTGCTAAAGAGATTCAACATAAAAGCATTAAGAAGATGAAGTACTGTAACTATTTTTTGCCTTCCAGGGTAATGAAGATACTTGTGCTTTCTCATGTAACCATCTTCAATACTCAAATTGAAATTCAGAAGATTTCCACTCACCCAGGCATTCTTATCTCAAAAGTAATAAAAACAATATATATATATATATATATATATATATATATATATATATATATATATATATATATAGCAAATTTCGGTAATCTTAAGATTCTCGTGAAAAGTTGCCAATAGTCACTGTTGCTATGAATTTCAGTAGCTCTTCCCTCTTTGATGTTGCTTCCATGATGTCCACTTCATTGATCTCAGAGTCTGGTGTGGAAAAAACAGCCGTTCTGGGTCTATATGAGCATATTGAATGCTGAAAATGCCGAATGCAATTTAATCGAACTGAAATGTTCGAAATCTCAAAACAGCAAACTGACAGAACATCGATTTCTTTCCCAGGGACAGAAATCGGTTCCGTGCAAAAAAAAATTATTTTTCAATACTTTAAACGCTGACAGAAGTGGGGGGCTTTGTCCCCCACACCCACCAACATGAGGGGGGCTGTGTCCCTCACACACACCCTACTTAAATATACCAACTCTGAGACTGCACCACAGTGGAGGAAATAGGAAACTCCAATGACGGCCCACCGATTTCTTTCCCTGGGAACAAAATAGATGTTCCGTCAGTTCGCTCTTCTGATTCGAACATTTCAGCTCTATTAAATTAAATTTGGCATTTTCAACATTCAAAATGTTGACAGGAACCCATCTTTCTATAGCTTCTTCTTCTGACTGTTGCCCTTCAGCTAAACAGTCAAATTACTTGGTCACTGGTACATTCGCTTGAAATGATGATAGTTGAGATGTCTGCCCCATAGGAAATGAGGGCACTGGACATGTTTAAAGCCAAGAGGACTTTAGTAATTTTTCTGTCTGCTAAGTTCACTTATGTTGTTGAATAGGATTTACTGCATATTCAGATGGTACACTGAAATCTCTCCTACAATACAGTGTAGGGACCATTGCTTTCTGAGGAATAACATGGTACTTAGTCCTATGCAAAATATTATCTGCCTCTCTATGCTAACCTTTTTCCTGTTTTGCCTACATCATATTCCATATTTCTCTTTAACTCTTACCTGATATCATATATTTTTCTCCACACTAATCCATTTTTCTGATCTTATTTACAATAAATTCCATATTACACTTTGTGTGGTTTGACAAATTTCTCTTAACCCCTGTCCTTTTTCTTTTTAAGCACCTTTGTTAAATTCCCACTTAAGACATAGGCACAAATACATTAACAGAAAAGAAAACAAAGCATAACATTTTTTGTGCATTATACATTACATATATGTTTTTGTTCTTTAGAACAACTGCTATATACCTCAAAATTACATATATTATGCAATTCCTGCATTCTCTTAAACCTCAATCTTCCTTTTTAATATTATTCTACATGTATTGTTCCCACAACTACCATTTATTTCTATGTAATTTGCTCCTTCCCATTACTAAAAATCTCACTTTTAGTTCATTTATCTCTTTAACAATAACGAAAAAAGGAAAGGCACTCAAAGTAACCAAAAACACAGTAGATAGTGCCAATAGTGTGTGAAGAAATGAACAAGGATGAATTCCAAAATAGACTTATTCCAAAAAATGCAATAGCTCCACATAAAACACTCAGTACTTGCACATAAGCATAAACACATGAACGCCTTTACACAACATGTGTTTTCATCACCGTATTCCCGACTTCATCAGATAACCAGTAAAATTATCAATTAAACCTTATATACTTTAATTACTACAAAACAACCAATCCCATTTGAGCTCCAGATTTAAAAAAAACAGTGAACATTCTACAATACACCTTTAGTAATAAAATGCATAAATTATGTTGAACTTCTTTCCATTAAATAAAATTTAATCATGAAGCATAAGGCTCTTAAATAATGGGTTTGAAATAAGATAATTTGTTATAAATATTCGTTAAGTTTAGATACAAAAAGGTTATACAAATATATATATATATATATATATATATATATATATATATATATATATATATATATATAATAACTTCATAAATACGTTAAAATCCAATATTTGCATTAGGTAAAAGAGAAGGAAAAAAGTGCCATCTCTCTTTAACAATATTTAATACTTCAATTTTAATTAGTTTCAATTTTGATTTCCATTTTCTAGTAATTGCTTTTTTGTCCATCAGTAGCATTAAACTTAATAAGATGAATAGCCCATCTATCTGATTGGCATGCATTTATTGTTCTTTGATGCAATATACTTTCTGAACTACAAAGTAAGATATACAATCTTCTGAATGCCTCTCAAAGATATTTTTTCTTTATGAGATATACTTTAAACATTATTACTTCTGTATATTACAAGTTTTACTATTGTAAATGTACTTATTGCTTGTCATATGTAGCTAAGTTCTAAATATAAATGACATTTAAAGAAGTTTATCTCCCTCGGCATCTGCTGAAAAAAGTTAATCTCCACAGAACTGCAAGATGTTTTCATAGGTGGTCCTAAGTCTCTGGCATGTTTTTGAATGACTTTACAAGTGTTAAAGTCCACTATCTATTAAAAAATAACCAGATTGGGGTTCCTCAGTCTACCTCAGTATCAATAGTTGTGGTCAAGACACTAAAAGCATTAGTTGTTTAAAAGTGAACATTAAAGCTTCTGATCCACCCTTCCCTTGTAGTAGACCTGCCAGCATTAATTTATTTTTGTGAATCCTGTTTTCTGTGTCACCCAGCCTTTTATCCAAACACGTGGGCAAGGTTTTCAGAACATCAGTCTGTTTTAAGAGGTCACGCTTCAGAGTTTTCTGCACCAAAAGATCCTGGACATGCAATTTAAGAGTGGTTTCCATGGTGTATAAGATTTCTTCATGGCTTGGTGATGCAGCTTTCATTTCTTTAATGTCCTATAATGCCTCTTTCACTAAAGAATCTAAGCTGTTAAATGAATCTTTGGTATCTGAAGCCTTGAGCTGCAAGCTTCCTGCGGTGACCACCATCTTGTTTCCTTCCCAGTGCATTTATAGCAATGGGAAGCAATAAAAGGTAATGGCTTCACTCGGAGTTGGGAAAATGCCTTTCAAACATTGTTGTTCATTGGAAGAAATTGTCACACTTCTCCATATGGTGTTTCAAGGCTGTAGGGCTCGAGGCCATATTAATAAAGGCAGACTTTTCCTTTGGGCTCTGAGATAGTTCTAAAATATGACAGTGATGTGTGCACATCCCTATAAGTACTTGATTAATCAGGATGCATTTTTGAAGCTGATAAGACATCTGAATAAATGGTCAGATGTATTCTTGCTTTTTTCTGTTTAATTTGGCTTCCAGTATCTTTGATTTGATCAGCTAGACCTCTTCATATTACACATGCTGGACTTGCACTTTATTCATTTTAAATCTGTTTAGTGCATGCATCTACCAGCTGTATCCCATATTTGACCTTATTTATAGTCCTGTGTTGTCAATGGTTATCTTGTCATTAATCGATAACTCTGTTTTTCAGGATGTGCATTCACTCATTGCAGTTGTCTGTATGCTGGGTTTCATTATGAGTGCAGTTGATATTTCATTTGCAACAACACGTGGATTAGGATAACAAAATGCTGATCAGTACAGTGATGAGTGGTCTGTTTTCTCCCATCATTACACATGAACTCCACTGCTTCATAAGGACTGGACATCAAAGTCAGCCCTTCACCTGCCAGTTCACTCCCTTGTGTTCTGGGACTGCTGTATTCTGTAGTTCTATGGTCATTCTGCAATGTTAAACACTTTTAGTTTTCTTGAATAATATTTTTTTTAATAAAGCTATAAGAAAGTATTGGTGGAGATTTTGCAGCTTAGACACTAAATGGGTCAGTACTGTGTGAAGAATACTGTGCAGCAGTTAAAGGTGTCTGGCCTCTTGGAATTGCTGGTCTTATGCCACAGTTAACTCACTTCCATCTTAATGGTGTCTTTGGGAATCAAGGCTGACAGTGCTATCAGATGTGTGAAATTTACAAATGTTGTAGGAGTTAGAGGCTGACAGAGCTACCAGACGTGTGAACTTTACAAATATTGTAGAAGTTAGTTTAATTTTTGTTGTTTGCAGTCACTTATGAATAATTCTGCTCTGCGGTCATTCTGTCTTTACCACAGGCTAAGGAGATAGACGTTCGTAGTGAGTACTGTTTATCCATGGATTGACAAGGTCCAAACAACACAGTTTGAAATATTCTCTCACCATTTATTTTCACCTTTTAATATTTGAATTCTATAGACTGAGCTAAATAGCAGCTGAAATAAAGCTTCTTTGCCGTTGAATCCATTAGCTGCTTCACTTGGACTACCACATAGAGATGAGTGCCTTTCCATTGCTGTTTTTTGCCTCTGTATTTATCAACTTTAAGCAGATGAATTTGTTGCCAGTTTTCACAGGCTCAGGATGCAACATTTTGCTGTTTTGTGTGTTTCTTCAGAGGTAATCTTCTGAGATTCCTTATCAGTCTGATTACAGAAATGTGATGCCTTTTTCTTTTAATTTTGATTTGAACATATCTTAAACTTAATTAATTCACAGAAAAGAAATACAGTGTAAGACATTTCTTTGTATGACTCATCATTTAATGGTCAGTATTGCAGAAACTGACTACATCATTTTCTATGACAAATGCGCTGTTCATGATGCAAACCCTGTGAAATACATTAATCTGATTCACCATTTCAGGATCAGCATGCAGAAATAAATTGCTTTGTTTTCTGTGATTATAAAACTACTTATGATGCAGGGAGTTTATTACCTGTCTCATTAAGCAGACAAAGTACAGAATAGCATGACCTGCTGCAACAAATGTTTTTCTTTATGAGTTCATTTCAACTACTGAAATTGTGTGTGTGCTAGCAATTTGTTTGTGATCATTCCTTATCTTATTTAGTTGTGATACATTAAGTATGATAGGCTTATCCTGAACTAATGGACAATCTATCCATCTGTCTATCTATCTATCTATCTATCTATCTATCTATTGTCATGCACCTTTAATCAGAAAGTATGACAAATGTTACATTTATCTCAAACACCAGCATATATACAAAAATAAACAGACTGAGAAATAGTTGAAAAAACATGAAATAAAATAAGTACAAATGTACAGAGACAAAAGTACTAAAAAAGCAAAATAATAATATATTTTTCAACTGAACAATGAGTGTGGGCTCATTTGAGAGGAACCTTAAAGGGAAAAAAATGGCAATTTTATAATGCAATACAGCCAAATTGCATATATGAAATGCATACAAATTATATAACCATATGCGTTTACAAAAAAACACTGCTGTGAATAGATACTGAGCATGCTAAAATAAAAAATGAAGAAATTACCTGGTTTGTGCATTTCCCCATTGCACTTATATTTAAAGGTGACTATTAAGGGCTTGACATGCCAGTATTTCAACTTAAATAACTTTGATTCATTTCTTATGTTAGCAGATCAGATCTTATAGGTTCATAGGTTCATAGGTTGGTACTAGACTATGGGCCTAGGGCCTATACAAGCTTAGCCATAACAATTCCCTGGATATTTCTTCCCACAATATTTACTTCCCTGGACCCCTGTCTAGCAGGGCGACTGACGTGATTCCTGGGGTGAATTTCCTATCTCCCATCCAATCGTACAGGTTCCTTTTGAAGATGGCCAAGGAGGCTCTCTGCTTGACATGTATGGGTAGTCTATTTCAGAGTATGGGGAGTCTCTGGGTCAGGAACCTATCACTCCAGCATGGTTTGTTCATTGTGATGATAAGGTTTAGATCCCTGGAGAGTGTGGCTCTGAGGGATTGAGATTTCTTTAAGTGGAGCATGTCCAAGAGATCAGGGTTTGACATGGCCTTGTATGTTAAGCAAAGATTGCCTCTGAGTAGACAATATGCCACAGAGTTTAGCTTGAAATTTCAAGAAAGTTAGCTGGGGCAATTTTTTACAATCGGCAAAGCCAGAAAAAGGCTTGCCATGGTTAAATTGTTAATAGCCCCTAATCATTAGTTATTACAGCAATAACCAAAGGCGTGGTGTGGTATATTGAAGATTTATCCATGGTTGGCATGGTTTAATCACGAGGGTGAAGGCCGAGTGATTAAATAAAGCCAACCGTGGGTAAATTTCAGTATGCCACAACCATGGAGTCAGTTATTGCTATTATAGAATTACATCATTTAAGAAAAAAAACTACTTACTTTTCTTAAATAATGTCTTTGCATAATGACGCATTACTGTCCTTCCACGGCTGGTGATATACTGCTTCCTTATGTTGATGTACTGCGCATGCGTATGGGAATTGCATTTCCATGCATTTCCAGTACATTAATGCTTTGAAACTGAAGCAACAGAGAAAAGAAAGTTTCTGTTGCGCCGTTTTTGTTTTCTTTTCTTTCTTTTTTTTTTTTTTTAATTAAAAAAAAATTTGGGGCAGTTTAGGGATAGGAGAGAGAGACAGAATGGAAGAAATATAAGGGATATCAGGTACGTGTGTTTAATTTTAAATAATTTATCTAGTATTTTGTCCAAGCTGCCTCTCTGGTATGTCCGGAGTCGGGGCTAAAAATTTTATTTTTATTTTTTAAGAAATAAAAATAAAATTTAAACAATATACCAACAGAAAGAAGTCTGGGTAACCAGACCTTTTTCTGTTGGTATATTGTGGGATTTACAACAGGCACACTGGTTGGGCTGGCCAATCAGCGTGCACGTTTTCGAATATTAATGGGGAGTCATTGAATAATAAGAGATAATGTACTAGAAACTTATTAACAAAATGGGACTGTACTGAAGTTGAAGAAGTTTTAAAATTAAGATAGACTGACTTTGCTCCTCTAGCTGTAAATGGCAAACATTTGAGTTTTTGAAGGGAAAGACAATGATATTCAGGCATTTCCAAAAATGGAAAAAAAATCAATAAAGCAATAAGCTTTACTGAATTCATTATAATTGCAACAAGAAACAATATGAAGCATCATTGGTAAAATCATCATGAGCAAAAGAATCAATAAAATCTGGAGACAACTGATGATTAGCAACCATTAGATGTTTCAGCAAGATGTAATTTGCAAAATAGCTTAAAACAATCAATACGTGCCCTATGACAATAAAGCAAATGGAATTTCTTTTTAGTTGTATACTTCTTCTTCTTTCAGCTTTTCCCGGTTCGGGGTCGCCACAGCGGATCACCTGTCCGCTCATGATTGGCAGTGGAGTTTTACGGTGTTGAGTTGCCAGCCCGGTGCCCAACCTTCTACAGAAGGCACACACACGCATGCACTCACACCTAGGGACAATTTAGAGTGTCCAATCCACCTACAGCATGTCTTTGGGAGGAAACTGGAGCACCCGGAGGAAACCCACACGACCACAGGGAGGACATGCAGACTCCGCACAGAAGACACCCCAGCCGAGGATCGAACCAGAGAATCTCTTGCTGTGAGGTGGCAACGCTAACCACTGCACCACTGTGGCTATACTAATAAACATATATGTTGCTGAGCATGATTTAGCAAAGCTTGGGGTTGTAGAAGTAACTAGAAGCCAATTTAGCCTCCTGACTCTTTATAGTACCAAGTGATGTTAGCTATGACTACCAGTTGTCTTACTCAGTGGTACTCTGTGCTTCCAATAATTAATTAGCTGTTTGATTATAATGGGTTAGTGCTAACGAATCTTTGTCTACTACTGATTATTGATAATGATTAATAATGATTAATAAACTCTTAGAACTTGTGTGTTCTCCTCACTTACTGGCTTCTGTGGTTCATTCTGATTTTAGTTTCACAATAACTGCTTAATGAGTCGATCTATGACTGTGATAATTGATTCACCATATACGCTACATATTTTGTTTTTCTTGTTCGCTCTTTTCCTTTCATTTCTGGTGTGTCTCTGTTTGAGTAAAGCTTCCATCAGGGAAATACTTGTGTAGGTAAAAAAATATGTTGGTTTGTGATTAGCTGTGCAACTGCTTGCTAAGAGAAGATTTATTTTGATTTATATTTTATTTTACATCTGTTTTTTCACTGTTTGTAGGAAGAAAGGAATACCGTGTAGATAGGAAGCTTTATTTTGATTTAAATATTTTTTTGTTTTACCACTGTTTGTTGTTTGAAAAGGATGGATTTAAGACAGGCAAACTGTAAGCATCTCAAGGGGCCTATTCAGCTATAAATTCACACAGACTGTAGAAAGGACAATCCAGAGCTTGTCTGAAGCAATCCTGTATTGCTTTGTAATTTATTTATATTTACTGTTATTATGAGGTGTGACTGTAAGTGACAGAAAACAGAAGCTACTGTGATAAAAGAAACCCAGCATTTGTGTGACTGGTACAACTGGAATAGTAGGTCAGATTCACAACTGTGTGGATTTAATTTAATGTTTAGTTGCATATTGTTTGAGTTATTTTCTCATAGAATTATCTTTGAACTGTGTGGTAACTGAGTTTGATTATTCTTTTATTTTAGAAATATTTATTAATTTTCAAATGAAAATGGATTCCTTAAATGAGTATGCCACTTATTCATTTAGTTTGTTTACTGGGGTAGTACACTATATATATATGTATATGTGTGTATGTATATATATATATATATATATATATATATATATATATATATATATATATATATATATACATATATATATATATATATATATATATATATATATATATATATATATATAAACTATACCTCCCCCATCAATGCTTATGTTAAGATGAAATCAGCCAACAAATCATAAAATAGTTTTGAATCAGGGTTTTCCATAAAGTAGATTCATTTGTAAACTGCACTTGTAGGGAAGCTGTTTTGTCATAGTTTACTTTTTGCATTGTGAAAGCAGTGCATCTGGAGGTATGAAATGTTGCCACTAGGGCAATTAATGGCACCAAACCAATCACTTTACATTAAGAGGGTTAAAGTCTACATTCTTGTGGTAGGAGAGGGCTGATTTCACTTATCTGAGCTGGGAATTGCTGGTAGAAAACTGATTGTATTCTTACCTGATTGGTCTGTAGGCATACCAGGTTAAAAAACTTGTTTTTTTCTGCTTTTATAAAAGGCTCTCATTTGCTGCAGACAGCAGTGATTACTGGTGCCTTGTATATATGCAATAACTAGAGGATGTACTTTCCCAATAAAAACTGTCACTGAAATTTTCCACAGTCCCACACTACTGAAGGAGCAATTAGTTTGCCCACTGAGCAGCATTGATGCATGTAGTTAGCTGCAGATTACATTATTACAGCACTCAGATCTAGCATTGCTAAAAGTGCAACTATTTTATGAGCTAGGTAGCATCGTTGGGCAGGTTAGCTGTAGAATACATTACATAAGCACCCATCCCTCATCTGGTTGCAAACACCCCCCATTCTTTTCCCTGGTAAAGCACATGCTAAGGATCTGCAACCATGGATGGGCACTTTCCTCTTATCACTGCATCTAACTTGGTGGACATGGGCATCCTGAGGCAATGTACCAATTGCTTTATGCACACTTACAACCACATAATTCTGAAACGGACGAATACAGTATGTACGAGATGTAGTTATACAATGTCACTAAAGGCAAGACTCTCACATACAGACACAGAAATGCCAAACAGGTTGTCACAACAGACACACAGCACTCACCACACACAACAGACACACAACACTCACCACACTTACAAAGGACCAGACACATTGAACTACATATGCTGAGGTGCCCATATGTAACTTACCCAAACCTTAAAGTTCTCTTAGATGCAGTACTCAGAAACTCCACATGCACACAAACAAGACAACTCCCACCACAAGACATGAAATCACATCTCACTGTGTCTCAACTACCAAGCCCATAAGGTGTAACACCACACAACCCAATATTTTGGTCATGGAAGACTATTGTGAGACACACACTGATGTCTTTCTCACCATCTCACCAGGTTATATAAGGAGAAGGTTACAGCTAGTTGCCTATCATGGGTCAGAATTCACCAGATCATGCAAGCACCAAACCCCAAGTACCAGTATGACTTGGTCATAGTCCATGTGGGCGTAAATGATCTGAGATGTACCTACCTGGAATAAATGAAGAGAGACATGATTGAGCTCTCAGAAGGAGGTATGGGCCTAGCATTGAGCAGCATTCTATCATCTCCAAGGATGATGCCACAATACCAACAGAAAATTTTTGACTTTAATAATTGTTTTAGCTGTAGGCTGGTATCATTCCAAAGGGGTCCAATATTTGTCAGCCTGGGAGAACATGATTGACAGATCATGTTGCTCTGCAAGGGATGGTTTTCACCTGTCACGACTAGGCTTTCGGATATTGGCCAAAACATTATCTACCCTATAGTGCCTTATTTAGGTATTGCCAAACAGGTAAACCTTCCAACATAGTAAAATCTATTCAGGATAAGTAAAAGGTATTACTGCTCAATGCTATGAATCTCACCAAGAAACTATACTCCCTGGAAGTACTCCTCACCCTGGAGAATACTGACACCTGCACAGTAACTGAAACATGGTCAATAACCATGGAAAGCACCCAGGCAGGGCATGGCTATAATGTCTTTCACATGTTATGATCACCTACTGCACATGAAAGGGCAAAAGGTGGAGGTCTAGCTATCTACAAAGAATAAGCACACCTAAAGACTTTTCAAACAATATGACTTGCTTGAGTTACTCCATATCCATCTAAGCATAGGAACCTCCATTATTGTATCCCTGCTATCTACAGGTCCACCACCATAAACCAGGAAATGCATGCATCATTGTTGAATTTACTAGAATCACTTACCAGTCAGCCAAATGCCAAACTATTGAGTGATTTCAACTACACCTGCATTAACTGAGGAGCATACATGACCACTAACATGCAGTCTCAAAGATTTCCAGACTTTGTCATGCAAATGCCCTGGAGCTGCTAGTCTGCACTCCCACTTGGTGTACAAATATCCTACACCTGGAAGTCACAAATATGGGAGAGCATTGCACCCCCCAAGTGTGATATTCTCACTGGTTAGATGAGATCTCCATCAAAATAAATATAAAATTATAACCCTCACCTATCCCAAAACCCTTAAGAACTTTTCTAAGCAAACTACCTCCTATTAAATGATGGCATAGCTAGTTCCAAGCTCCCTATACTCAGAAAAAGCAGAAGCCTATGCGGATCCATACACAAAAGCCCTGTACGACCATATAAACAACTGCATAGAAATAGCAATACCAGACCCGAATAAGCCCAGGGCAAAAAGTAGCCAGTCTAGTAGACCCTTGGTATAAATAGTTTGTACAACAAAAGAAATAAAATTCTGTCTAGAAATAAGAAAATTGGCACAACAGAGGAAAAAACTTCCTCATTAGTCTAAACAAGTAAATCAGGGGACTAGCAAAGTCTTCAAAAGCAAATTTTGAGGCAAAATTAGCCTCTTAAGCTAAGGATAACCATAAGGCATTTTTCAGTTATGCCCTCAGTCTTAAGGGCATCACCCAACAATGTGCGGAAATAACCTATACTCAGCCAGAAGATATAGCAAATCTTCTAACTGATAAATTCATCTCAAATTTCACCTCCCCATCACCTCTGGTTACCTCAGAAAAAAAAACTTCCACGATTCCTCTACCAATTATCACCAAAGAAGAAATTGCTACTGCACTCTCTAAAGCTAAAAACATGGCCTTGATGGGTCTGGACAATACCTTGCAATGCTTCTTAAATAGCTTTAAACAGGATCTATCAAGCCCACTTGGATCTCTATTTCACCACAGCCTGCAGACTGGCTTTGTCCCTGTGGAGTTGAGGACAGCAACAGTTATCCCTCTGCATAAAGGGGGACCATCAACAGATCCTGGAAATTACAGACCCATAACACTGACTAGTCTTGCAATCAAGGCTATGGAAAGAATAACCATGGGTCTGATAAATAATGACATAGTAACCTCCAAACACTGGACTCAACCCAGTTTGGCTTTGTCAAGAGCAGGTCATTCTTGATCAGTCTGGTGAACTTCTTTGAGGAAAATCACTAGAGCCATGAATGTGGGTAAAACTGTGCAGACTGCCTACCTTGACCTGGCTAAGGCATTTGACACGATTCCTTACTCAGGTATTATAGATAAACTCACAAAACTGGGCATAAGTCCCTATGTCATCAGATAGATAGCCAAATGGCTCATGGACAGGACACATGTTTGTTAGAGTCAGTGAATCCAGATCAAGCAAGAGATCAGTTACTACTGGTGTGCCACAGGGCTTACTGCTGGGACCTCTCCTATTTGGAATATACTTTTCTGAAGTCAAAGCTAATGTAGAAGGCCTTTGGCTGACTATGTTTGCTGATGACTGCATGTTGGGGGTAATCACTGAATCCCCTAGCAATGTAAATATCCTTTAGAAGGGTCTGACTCAGACAAATAATTGGTGCCAGAGCCATGGCCTAAAACTAAATGCAAAAAAAAAAAAAATGCACAATCATACCATTCAGTAAGTCAAATATCCCTGCAAATTACAACACTAATAGCACACCCCTAAGGGTGGACTCAGAAGTGAGAGATCAAGATACAATGAGAGACAGATGAGTAGCCTGAACTTTGACCACCATGTTTCCACAGTGGTGAGGAAGTCCTTTTATGTGGCACAGCTTATAAGTAAAGGCGTGAAATCCAGATCCAAGGAAGATATAGTCCCACTGTACTTGGCCCTCAACAGACCAGTATTTGAGTACAATGTAGCATTTGCTTGTACTTGACCAGGCACTTACAGCAGCTGGAGGGGCCTCAGAGATTCCTTAAAAAAGGGTGTAGACAAAATGTCCTATGCAGATAGACTAAAATCCCTATCCCTTTACTCTGTCTCCTACCGACTATTAAGGGATGATCTATGCCTAACTGACAAGGCAGTTGCAAATCCAGCCCTGATGGTATTGTTACACATTTGCAAGACAAACAGCATTAGTGTCACACAATCTAGAGGTCTAAACCTGGACTGTGACATGAACAAAATATGCTAGAGAGACAGATATGTGTCTTAGAGATTACCCCTTCTCTGGAACAGGCTTCCTTTTCAAATAAAGCAGATCCCTTCCCTGACCCTCTTCAAATGCAGTTTGGATCAATGGATGGAGAATCATAAATTCACTCCTGGGGTGGTGCCCATGTCACTTATGGACAAGGGCAGTCTGTAAAATACTCAAAGGCACAGGCATAAACCTAAACTTTTCTCTAACCCCGTAAGGGTCAAAAATTGGGTACAATTCAGGTAATAATGGTTAGGCTCTTAATGTCTTTGTTGAAATAAGTAGTCTTTTTAATTTTTTTTTTTTTTGTTTAAACATGAAAAACATCTCTGAACGAAATAAATGCACATTTATATATAAAAATGGTGAGTCATGTAACAACATGTTATATGTCTCGCTCACTCATTTATGTCTCTTCCAGTTTAAAGCTGCAGTAAACAGTCTGACTTTATATCAGACTATAATGTTTTACATATAAGATCATGCATCATGCTTATATTTACCATGCACAGCACACTGGCAGAACTGGATTCTCTATTTGGCTTGTACCAAACTGATTACTGTGGACACACTCATTGATTTACATTCACTAAAAAGTTAAGACTCAGTTTCATTAACTGAGATTCCATGTGTTATGCTGGTGATTATTACTTTAGTTTCCAGTCAGTGCAGTTATTAGATCTGTAATTTTTGTGGTTTATGGAAACAGATCAAAAGCAGCTTTGTGTGTGTCTGTAAAAGATTAAAAGCAAATTTTCAAAACAGAATACTAAGTTAAGAAAACCTGTTGGAGAAATTCAAGTTTTGTTGAAAGTGTAACCTAGCTTAAAAATGTCAGATTCTATGAGTTTCTTTGTTTTTGAACTTAGTACCAGTTTTAAAATTTTACAGGACGTTTGTGGAAAATGGAAACACAGTGGCTTTAAGTAGTAATTCACAAAAACAAGGCATTGCCTGAATTGACAGACAAGATTTATTTTGTGCTAGGTTGCTCAGCAAACAATCAGGTAAGATTATAGTAAAGTTATTAGGAAAAATCAGCATTGCAAAACATGATGTGTGTGAAATTGCTTCCTTACAAATTGTTGAATGCAAACTAGTCACAGTTCTTTCAGCTGAGCTCAATCCCCAGTCACTTTTTTCCTCATAAGAAATTACTGCCAGTATACTTTATCAATGTGGGCTGGCAATGATTCACTTGTTTTTATAAATTTCCTTTCTCTCTGCATCGGTACAACTGTAGAGTTAGTATATATAAGTTTAGGGTGCCAGGGGGGTCTGTCCTCCACATAGGCATTAAATGGGGATGCCCCCATACTTCTCAACTGTCTCCGATTTTCAGGACATTCCCTGATTTTGACTCAGGTTTTAGCTCTGTGCCTCATAATCCATACTAAAACTGGTGACTTTTGGGGAAAAAGTGGAGCATTATACTTAATAAATAATGACAATAATTAGAGTTATAAACTATTTTCTTCAGAAAATGTATATTAATTCACATTTGTCTTATTCTGTCAATGCCTCAGATTAATAGTATTAGTATTTTAAGTATCCATGATTGGCAAGTTAGTTTCTCAGGAAGTTTAAACTTGACTAGTCATAGTGGAACCCTATAAACCCCCCAAAGATACTTATCTTAAATTATTACGCCCAAGGATATATGCTAACCACCTAGTGGTGTAAACCTTGGCATTAAATTATTGTCACTGCTGAAGTAACACCCCAACCCCGTGTGCAAAAATAGGAAAAAGGGGTTGTAAATAGATGGATAGATGGATGGTTGAATGGATGGATGGATGGATGGATAATATATGCAGACACATTCCTTTACTTGAGTAAGTGGATTCTTCTTCTGTGCATCACTCAGGAACTGTGACTTACTGAGCCCAGAATACCTGCAGATTTCTAACCTTATGCCCACAATAAAGACTTGTGCATAACTTGCACAGAAATAGGAAAGCACATTTAAAAATTGTTGTAGCTATGGGGCCAGCATTTGAAAAGAATTAATACAAATTTCAGGGGCAACACAGCGATGCAGCTAGACATTCTTGCACCTGGTGCTATACCTGATCTAATGCCCCCCCCCCAACTTTAAGATGAAAACCCCAAAAAATCCTGTTTCTCTCCTTCTCTCCTTTTATACTATAGCAAACTCATGGTTTTCTGGCTTTATTCCTGCTTGTACCAATCAGTGTCTGAAGATCATTATTGCATTATAATCATCTGGTCACCAGAAAATTAGAAGTGTGTGGTAACAAAAAAAAAAATATTATTTTTCAGTAGGAAATGAAGCAAGTCAGTGCATATTTGGTGCAATGAGCTAGAAACAACAGATAGCCAGATTTTCAGTTTTGGAGTATGTGAGCAGTAGAAGAAAAATGCATCTTATTTTTCTATAAATAAAAGCAGTAAATCTGAACTGCTAGTACTTAATGGGGATACACTATCTAGCTTGTGTTGATAGGGATTAGGAGAGAAAACCAGTGTTACTCATATACTACTGACTAGAGGAAGGAGTTAGTTTCTTTGATATTAGGAAATGATATACAGACAAACAATAGCAACCGGTGTGGGATATCTGGTCGATGTCTCTTCTGTGCAGTTAATTAGAACTTCACAATTGTGCTGCATAAGCAAGGTACAAAGCACAATATACACCTTTATTTTCAGATCACACTTTAGTGCAATTTAACTTTTTATAATGAGATCGTGTTAT